>NC_090812.1:51408974-51492755 GCF_000390325.3 Nicotiana tomentosiformis
GTTTTCAACTGTCAAAGTTTTTCGAGTAAGTTTACCATTCATTATTGAGCTTGTATTGTTTTTCTTAACAATTTGTTATGCGCACTCATTTTAATGTAATTTTGTGCCACTTTAAAAAGTTTCTACTTAACTTGGTTAGTATACACTAAGAACTAGTATATATATAATTAAATCTATAAAGAAAAGGAAAAAAAACGAACATTGTAGTTGGAGACGGCGGTGTCTTATGGGCTTAGCAGAAGAATAGGAAAGGGATGGTTTGGGTGGATGGGGTGAGGTTATTGTTATTGTTTTTCTTTTTTATTTCCTCTTAAAAATAGTTTTTGTTTTTGTTTTTTTCCTTATAATTCATTTTATTAATTATTATTTTGGACCCAAATACCAAATGTCATCAGTTAATTCGTCAATTTGCCACATCATTGACGAGTGTATTACACTCTCTCTAGTTTTTTGCTGGTTATCAAAAAAGTGTCTAATTGGTTCAAATTTTGAGTAGATAAGGTGTCTAAAACGAAAACCCGGATAAGTTTAGGGGGTTGTGCATGATTTTAATTGGTTTGGCTTTCTTCAAACCACAACTAAAGCTATTCTAAATGACAGAAGAAATCAGAGGCCGAGCCACAAAGTACTGAATTTCTTCTTTTAGCATTTGCAAATACAATTATTTTATTTGTTTTTACTCTGTACCTATAATTAATTTATGGTGCAGGTATGCAGTAGTTACAGGGGCAAACAAAGGGATTGGATTCGCAATATGCAGGCAGCTTGCTTCCCAGGGAGTAGTTGTGGTTTTGACTGCTAGAAATGAGAAGAGAGGGGTTGAAGCTCTAGAGAAGCTCAAAGGGTTACACAATCAATGGTGATCTCTTTGATAACTTTTTAGTCATTTTATGTTACATATACATATATTCAAAGAAATAGTAACAAATTGGAGTAATAATTATGCAGGAAGAGGGTGGTATTAAGAAATCAATTGCAGGTATTGAGCGTATTGTTACAGATTATGAGTTGACAAAACAATGCCTAGAGACAAACTTCTATGGTGCAAAAAGAATGATTGAAGCATTTATTCCCCTCCTTCAGCTCTCTAATTCCCCAAGAATTGTTAGTGTCGCTTCTTTCTTGGGGAAGTTAAAAGGTAATGAAATCATAACTGTATATATCATAATATGTGTACCCTCTAAATTATGTTGAGGTTAACTTCTATATACCGATAGTAGAACGGGCAAATGAGTTGTTTGGTTTGTATTTGGGCACTGACTCATTAAATGAGTCATTGTCTAATTCTGCCTAAAGTTCACTTTGGTTAAGATGGACCGGTCACGATGGTTGTAACCCAACTCGCCCATATTGATGCAAATCTTTGCAATAACCTCAACTTTTAAATAAACATTATAAAATATTCTCACATATATAATAACAACAACAACAACAACCCAATATAATTCTACTAGTGGGGTCTGGGGAGAGTAATGTGTACGCAGACCTTACCCCTACCCTGGGGTAGAGAGGTTGTTTCCGATAGACCCTCGGCTCCCTCCCTCCAAGAACTCCCCAACCTTGCTCTTGGGGTGATTCGAACTCACAACCTCTTGGTTGGAAGTGGAGGGTACTTACCACTAGAGCAATCCACTCTTGTCCTCACATATATAACAATATTTTTTATTTATTTTTTTCGTAAATATCATTCTGCAATGGTTTATGATGATGAATTTTTTTTTCTTTTTTTCCTGTTGATTCTTGTCTTATGTTTTGAAATAAATGTCAACTCATGCCTAATAGTAAAAGTAATAAATCGTGGGCTAATTTGGGCTACTGAAAATAAATGGGCTTAGTTGGGTTGTGCCCAAACTTAGCCCATCATTAAAGTAGCTCATGCTCAACCCACTAAAACCTGACGGGTTGGACGGGTCAAATGGGTTTGGGTTACTTTTGCCGCCTCTACTCCAAACCGTTTTCTGCTATTCTACAGCTATTGTGTAACGAATGGGCTATAGGAATGCTAAGTGATGCTAAAAGCCTGACAGAAGAAAGGGTGGATGAAGTGTTGAATGAATTTCTTAAAGATTTTAGAGAGAAATCAATAGAAGCCAAAGGATGGCCAACTTACTTCTCAGCTTATAAAGTCTCGAAAGCATCCCTAATTGCTTACACAAGGGTTTTAGCTACGAAATATCCGAATTTTCGGATAAATTGTGTGTGTCCTGGCTTTTGCAAAACAGATGTGAACTGCAATACTGGGAGCTTAACTGCTGAAGAAGGTGCTGAAAGCTTGGTGAAGCTTGCCTTGTTGCCAAATGATGGACCCTCTGGTCTCTTCTTTTATAGAAAGGAAGTCACCTCTTTTTGAGCATTGCCTAATCCAACTATTGGTTTGGCGGGTTCGACGAAACTCAATATTTTGGCGTCTGACTCTTATACATGTACCGAAAACATGTATAGATAAAGTTAGACATAAGTTGCAATGTTTGAATTAAAAATAATGTCCATATTTTTGTATGTACCACTACTTTTTAAATTAAAGGATGCATTCCTCCTTCCTTATTTATTATTTTGTCAATTTTTTCGCATATGGCTCTTCAGTCTTTAATCGTATGTCTTAATATACTCTACTTGTACCCCCGCATACGATCTGAACTCATAATTTTTGGTGAATTTTAATAAATATAGATTTGAACTAAAAAGTTTTAATGTACTCGTCAAGTTCTAAACTCTGATTAACCTGGGATACGCCATCAGTTTTGAGTTTTTATTTTTTTTGTATTTGGGGATTTCCATCAAATGAGTTTTGGGATGGTCCCAGTGTTCTCGTTCTCACAACGTGGGCTATAGATTCAACTAGAGATAATGCATACTTTGTTCTTTCCATAAAAGTTAAGAGCTGAGAGACTACTTTTAAGATATCTTTCATGACATGGAGTTAATTTGTTGAAATTGTCAAAAGTCCCATATCGGTGGATGACAATTTTGAATGGGAATTTCACTCTATAAAAGGAGGCTTAATGTTTAGGATTTAAACACACCTTTCATTTGCTTTTTTATCTTTTTAAGACATTTGTATCTTCTCTCTTTAGTATTATTTCACTTGTAATTTTAGAGTGGAATAAAATATTGATTGTGTCCAAGGAAGTAGGCATAATTGGCCGAACCTCGTAAATTCTGGTGTTCTTTTATTGTTGTCTTATTGTCTTGTTTATTATTTAGTGGTTGTCATAATTTTTGGTATAGTAGTTGTGACTCATTCACACTATATACATTTGGCTTCCGCAACAATTGGTATCAGAGCCAAGGTACTGTCTAAGTATGCTCTGTGGTTGCAGCATAGTCTGATCTTCCACATCAGAAAAGATCTATCTTGGTAACTGAGTCAAGGTTCTGTCTGAGTATGCTCTGTGGTTGCAGCTTAGTCTGATCTTCCACACCAGAAAGGAAATAATCTTGATTTGTGTCGTCAGCTACTAAATAATATTTGTGTCAAAATGGGAGACAGTAAACAAGAAGAATCTACATCAAGTGTCAATAATACGTCATCGTTGGCATCTTCGCTTATGACAAGAATTGTGTCAAATGCGAAATTTGCGGTAGAAATTTTTGACGGGTCAGGACATTTTGGGATGTGGCAAGGCGAGGTTCTAGATGTTCTTTTTCAACAAGGGCTAGATCTTGCCATTGAAGAAAAGAAGCCAGATGTTATTGGAGAAGAAGATTGGAAAATTATCAATCGTGTTGCTTGCGGTACCATTCGATCCTACCTTGCTAGAGAGCAGAAATATCCATACACAAAGGAAGCTTCTGCAAGTAAATTATGGAAAGCACTGGAGGATAAATTTTTAAAAAAAAACAATCAAAATAAATTGTACATGAAGAAGAGACTTTTTCGCTTCACCTATGTTCTTGGTACAACAATGAATGAACATATCACCAGTTTCAATAAGTTGGTCACAGATTTGCAAAATATGGATGCAACTTTTGATGATGGTGACTTGGCTTTGATGTTGTTGGGGTCACTTCCTAATGAGTACGAGCACCTTGAAACTACTCTACTCCATGGAAATGACAAAATTTCTCTCAGAAAAGTCTGCTCGGCTTTGTACAGCTATGAATAAAGAAAGGGAGAAAAACAGAAGGGCGGAGAAGGAGAAGCACTAATTGTGAGGGGTCGTTTTCAAAATCAAACGAGGACTAAGAAGGGAAGATCCAAGTCGAGATCTAGACCCAGCAAAGATGAATGTGCCTTTTGTCGAGAAAAGGGGCACTGGAAGAAAGATTGTCCGAAGTTGAAGAATAAGGCCAGACATAACAATGGAAAGGCCATTATGGATTCAAATGTAGCTGATTGTGATGATTCAGACTTCTCATTAGTTACAACAGAGTTATCAACATCATCAGACATATGGTTGATGGACTCGGCTTGTATCTATCATATGTGTCCCAAAGAGGACTGGTTCGTGAATTTTCAAGGAGAATATGGAGTCATCCACACAACGGATAACAGCCCTTTTACCTCATATTGCATTGGTTCAATAAGATTAAGAAGCCATGATGGAATGATCAGAACATTAACAGATGTTCGATATGTACCGGGTTTGAAGAAGAATCTCATCTTTGTGGGAGCCCTAGAATCAAAAGGGTTCAAAATCATTGCAGAAAATGGAGTGATGAGAATATGCTCCGGTGCACTAGTGGTAATGAAGGCCAATCGGAAGAACAATAACATGTACCGCTATCGTGGTAGTACAGTTATTGGGATAGCAACAGTGACATCCAGTGATGACAAAGAGGCAGAAGCAACCAGGCTATGGCACATGCGCTTGGGACATGCTGGAGGGAAATCCTTGAAAGCTCTATCTAATCAAAGATTTTTAAAAGGCGTAAAGACTTGCAACTTGGAGTTTTGCGAGCATTGTGTCAAAGGGAAACAGACAAGGGTTAAATTTGGTACAGCGATCCATAATACTAAAGGCATTTTGGATTATGTACACTCTGATGTTTGGGGTTCTTCTAAAACACCTTCATTGGGTGGGAAGCACTATTTTGTAACCTTTGTTGATGATTTTTCCCGAAGAGTGTGGGTGTATACAATGAAGAGGAAAGATGAAGTGTTGGGAATTTTTCTCAAATGGAAGACGATGGTGGAGAATCAAACAGGCAGGAGGATCAAGTGTATTCGCACAGACAATGGAGGTGAATACAAAAATGATCATTTCAATAAGGTCTGTGAAAATGATGGCATCGTCCGACACTTCACTGTCAGACATACACCACAACAGAATGGAGTGGCAGAACATATGAACCGGACTTTACTGGAGAAGGTACGGTGTATGTTGTCCAATGCTGGCTTGGGCAAAGAATTTTGGGCTGAGGCAATTACATATTCATGCCACCTAATTAATCGTCTACCATCTGCTGCTATTGATGGCAAGACACCATTTGAAAAATGGTATGAAAAACCTGCTGTAGATTATGACTTTTTGCACGTGTTTGGCTCAATTGCATACTATTATGTGAAAGAGTCAAAATTGGATCCGAGAGCAAAGAAGGCTATATTTATGGGGATTACTTCTGGAGTCAAAGGATACCGCTTATGGTGTCCAGAGACAAGGAATATTATATTCAGCAGAGATATTACCTTTGATGAATCTGCCATAACAGATAAGGTGACAGTTGAAGATGTCAAACAAACTGGTGGTGCATCAAAGGGAGTTTGAGGGAAAATTTATTTTTCCTACACAAGAAGCAGAGGAGGAAACTCATGAAGATTACCCTCTGGAAGAAGAGCCAGTAGAGAGGGAGATTCCAACTTAGGAATCTCGACAACAACTTGAATCAATAGCAACCAGCAGGCCAAAAAGGACAATAACGAAACCTGTTCGTCTCATAGAGACGGTTGCTTGCGCAACCTCAATTGTAGCTGATGGTATTCCTACCACTTATAAAGACGCAATCCAAAGTTCAGAAGAAGATAAGTGGAGGATTGCCATGAATGAAGAAATGCAGTCCCTTCATCAGAATCATACATGGAAATTGGCCAATCTCCCGAAGGGAAAGAAAACAATTGGGTGCAAATGGGTATTTGCAAAGAAAGAAGAATTTCCTAACCAAGAAGATGTTCGCTACAAAGCAAGATTGGTGGCCAAAGGATATGCTCAGAAGGAGGGAATTGATTACAATGAAGTATTTTTTCCAGTTTTAAAACATTCCTCCATTAGAATTATGTTGGCTTTGGTAGTACAGTTGGATTTGGAACTAGTTCAGATGGATGTAAAAACTGCATTTTTACATGGAAACTTGGAGGAGAAAATCTACATGAATCAGCCAGAAGGATTCAAAGTTGCTGGAAAAGAAAATATGGTATGCAAACTTAAAAAATCGTTGTACAGATTGAAACAATCTTCTAGACAATGGTACAAGTGATTTGACAAGTTTATATTGCGGCAAGGGTACAAGAGATGCAAATACGATCATTGTGTGTATTTGCGCAAACTTAATGATGGTTCCTTTGTATATCTTCTCATATATATTGATGATATGTTGATAACTTCCAAGAATTCGGAAGAAATTGATAAGTTGAAGATTCAACTGAAGGAGGAGTTCGAGATGAAGGATCTGGGTGAGGCAAAGAAAATTCTTGTCATGGAGATAATAAGAGATAGACGTTCAAAGAAACTCTGTTTATCTCAGAAAGAATATTTGAAGAGAGTACTACAGCGTTTTGGCATAGATAAGAAGACTAAGCCAATTAGTACGCCACTTGCTCCCCATTTTAAGCTAAGTACTACTATGTCGCCAAAGGATGAAACTGAACAGGAGTATATGTCAAGGGTACCATACGCAAATGTTGTTGGTAGCTTGATGTATGCAATGGTTTGTACGAGACCTGACATTTCACAAGCCGTTGGAGTTATTAGCAGATATATGCATAATCCAGGAAAGGAGCATTGGCAAGCTGTGAAATGGATTCTACGGTATATTCATAGTACTGTAGATGTTGGGTTAGTTTTTGAGCAGGAAGGCAATCGGTCTGTAGTTGGATATTGTGACTCAGATTTTGCGGGTGATCTGGACAAACGAAGGTCAACTACTGGTTATGTGTTTACTTTTGCAAAGGCACCAGTTAGTTGGAAGTCTACTTTGCAGTCAACAGTTGCTTTGTCTACAACAGAGGCAGAGTACATGGCTATTACAGAGGCTGTAAAGGAGGCAATTTGGCTTCAGGGGTTGCTAAAGGAGCGTGGTATTGAACAAAAAAATATTACAATTTTTTGTGATAGTCAAAGTGCTATTCAATTAGCGAAGAACCAAGTTTATCATGCAAGGACGAAGCACATTGATGTTCGGTATCATTTCCTACGAGAAATCATAGAAGAATGTGGAGTCACGATGAAGAAAATTCATACTACGGAGAACCCTGCTGATATGCTGACAAAAGTGGTGACTGCGATCAAGTTTCAACATTGTTTGGATTTGATCAACATTATTGAACACTAAAGATTGAAGATGAAGACACAACCAAAATTTGTTATTGAGAGAAAATTGAAGATGTGGAATTTTGCCAAGGTGGAGATTTGTTGAAATTGTCAAAAGTCCCACATCAGTGGAATTTTGAATGGAAATTTCACCCTATAAAAGGAGGCCTAATGTTTAGGATTTAAACACACCTCTCATTTGCATTTTTATCTTCTTAAGGCATTTGTATCTTTTCTCTTTAGTATTATTTCACTTATAATTTTGGAGTGGAATAAAATATTGATTGTGTCCGAGGAAGTAGGCATAATTGGCTGAACCTCGTAAATTCTGGTGTTCTTTTATTGTTGTCTTATTGTCTTGTTTATTATTTAGTGGTTGTCATAATTTTTGGTATAATAGTTGTGACTCATTCACACTATATACATTTGGTTTCCGCAACATAATTCATAAGAAAGTACCCACAGATGACATAATTTCTAGATTTGGAATTACAGGGCCACCTAGGTGTTGTTGCTGCAAAGTCTTAAAGTACTATTTTTGTTTTTTTTAACTTTATAATACAATTAATTTGTTCTATAAGTAAGTCCACAATGTAAATTAAAAAATTATAATATTTAAAGTAAAAAAGAAGAAGACAAAAGTTGATAATTTAGAGGGTAAAATGAGTATTTGGCAATCAAAAGTTTGAAAAATCTAGTTGAGTGATCTTTTGATTGCTATCGGCATAATTAAATGACTTTTCTGTTACAAACGAAAGAAAAATGACTTTAGTAGATAATTTCAAGTAGTTGGGTGACCATTTGAGTAATACACTCTATAATATCACATTCCAAAAAAAAAAAAAAATAGTGGACGAGCCACAAAATAGATAAAGGAAATAAGAAAAGCTAGTACATTTAAGTAATTATATATGCTAGTTATAAAGAAAAAGACGGGAAAATATCATAAAGTAAGGAAAGTATATATGAGATCACGATCCTTCTCCACATATCCCATCCAATCAACAACTTCCACGTAAAACCCTAAAAGAAATAAGGAAATAAATCATGCATTGAAAAATATGCTATATATTCAATTCCACGCCCCAGATAGCTATAAATATAGAGTACCTCAAAACTCAACCATCAATTCATAGCTAGTAACTGTATCCGTTGTTGATCGATCATCAGTAACAACGTACGTACTAGGGTTTTCGCCAGTCTACTATTTCTTTCTTACTCATATATTCGTCAGATAACAATATATCGGAGGGTAGTGTGTACGCAGACCTTACCCCTACCTTATGAAGATAGAAGAGAGGCTGTTTCCAATAGACTCTCGGCAACATAATTAAAAATATTTGAACAGCATATTTCTACTTTTATAAGTCAAGATTTGTAATTGATTCAAGGTAAGCTACTTTCTAAAGAGAAGAAAACAAATATGTTCATTATCCACCGAGTTTCGAAGGCTGCGGTTGGTCCAAAGGATCGGCCCCAGACGGATTTCTCGGTCATCAAAAAAAAAAACAAAAAACAAATATGTTACCATTTCAAAAAGAAAAAAGAGAAGAAAACAAATAGAAGTTGATATGGAACATACCCTGTCTAGTTTCAACACTTCCTGGAGTCATGGTAGCTTTTGCTTTGTCAAAGTGCAGTAGTATCAAGTTTAGCAGCTAACATTTGAGCCTGATCAACAGGACAGATAGACTTATGCGTTCTAAAGAATTGGTACAATTTGTTTACTAAAGGGGCCATATTCCATGCTTATGACTAACTAAAATTCATCTGATGAAGAGAACCTTTCATTTATATGTATCTCATGTACTTCCAAGCATCACTCAGCGAACTTAGAGGAATCTTCGATGGTACATTGGTGTCCTTTTCATTTTGATTAAACCATGTTGTACAGGTTTCAGTGCTTAGGAGTACAAAGAAGCATGGTAAAACAGCAATAGGTGAGTTTGCAGCACGAGTCAGTCTTGCAGCCAAGAAAATGTAGGGTTGCAGCCGGAAAACAGTAAATGGCGACCTTCCTCTTCAATGGCATCATCATGTGGACATGCTATCGTATAATCTGAATCGCGAGGAGGACTAAAGTGCATTTTCCTTAATGTTGGGGAATTTATTTCATCTGGAGTTTTTTTGCATAAAATGTCGGGGAATTTGATTTGTATACTCTCAAAACCACATTTTAGACAGATAACCAAAGATGTAATTTACTTAAATTGCACTAGCTAGCTCCCTGAAATCCATTTATATGGATCTAATACACTTCTAAGCATCATTGAAGTTCGAGGAATCTTTGATTGTAAAGGTGTCCTTTTCATTTTGATTAAAACATGTTGTAAAGGTTTCAGTGCTCAGGAGTACAAAGCAGCATGGTAAAAGGGATAATAATATAATCGTATCATCACCAAAAAAGAATAACTTATTTTTGATATTAATATTACAAAACCATATTTTGCGAACTGACGTCGCCGTATTATTTAGACTTGTGAACTGTTGTTCTTTTCCTAGGAATTACTAGGGGTGTACAAAGAAAATCGATAAACTGCATCAAACCAATAATTCGAGTCAAACCGGAAAAAAAATCCGATGTGATTTGGTTTGGTATTGAAAAATAAAACTCGACCATAATTGGTTTGGTTTGGTTTTAATTAAAAAAAGTCAAATCGAAACCAAACCAACCCGATAACACATTTATATAATTTTTAAAAATATTTTATACATATAAATATTTATTATAATGTAATTTATAAATATTTCTTAAACTTTTTCATAGTTTTATCTTTTAACGTATTATTTCAAGTTTAGACTTAACATTCTTGAATGGTAAATAAATTTTATAGCCCATAAATATAGTAACTCAAACAAAGTTCAAATCAATACTAATGCTAACAAAAGAAATTCAATTAAATACTAGGAATGACGATAGTGTTGGATAATTATTTTAGTTTTACATTGGTTTATAATGAAAATGCATAACTTAGTTTATCTTTTTCTTTAGTGCTTAGTGATGTAATTAATATTAGTACTTATTAGGTATACTTATTTTAGCATGACCTATATAGTATTTTAGATTATGTTAATTTTTATTATGGCTTATTAATTAGCAATATTTATTTTATGTAATTTTATTATTTTATCTTTGTTGTTGAATATTTTTGTATAATGCTATGACTTATCTCATATTATTGTGTTAGTTTTTTGAAAAACATATTATATAGTTGTATTTCAGTAAGGACTTAAGAAATATTTGGAGCACAACTTACATATTTTATGCTATGAAGACTTTACCGGAAAAAAATTCGAAAACCTGAAAAATCCGAGAAAAATCGAGATTGAAAAACCCGACTTTGTTGGTTTGGTTTGGTTTATAAATTTAAAAACCCGACACCATTGGTTTGGTTTGATAATTGAAAAATTCGAATCAAACCGACCTATGTCCACCCCTAGGAATTTCTCATACGTAACATAGCTAATTCACCTCCTTTCCGAATAACTATAATCACCTCCAATCCCAATTATTTCTATATCATATATTATAAATACAAACTTCTTTCTAGTCACTTTGTATTTATTCCCCAATAGTCACTCTGTACATAAGGTGGTCGCTAAGTTTGTTGGTCTTTCTTTTAGGCTCAGAATCAAAACCAAGTCTCTATTAATTTATAAGTAAAAATTGCATGGGGCGCACTATTTGGTTGCCCCTTTTAAACTTATACTCGTTTTATTTTTCCGTTTGCATCCGTACACATTTTTTTTGTTAAAAGCATTTTAAAAAGACGATTTTGCCCTTCTTTAATAAAAGACTATTGACAAAACTGTAGACTGCAAGGCAAAACTTCAGCATGTTTTGGTATGAAATTTTAGCAAATGAACTAAATAACTTCAACATGCATTAGAAAAACACTAATTAGAAAATTACATACTGCAAGACAAAAACTTAAGCATGTTTAGTTTGAAGTTTTAGCAAATGAACTAAAAAACTTCAACTTGTTTAGACTGAAATTTCGGATAAAACTCATGATAAAACTGTAGACTGCATGACAAAATTTCAGCATATTTTGGTATGAAGTTTTAGCAAATGAACTAAATAACTTCAGTATGGATTAGCAAAAACTCATTAGAAAATTATATACTGCAAGACAAAAATTTAAGCATGTTTAGTCTGAAGTTTTAGCAAATGAACTAAATAACTTAAGCATGTTTATTCTAAAGTTTTAGCAAAATGAATTAAAAAACTTAAGCATGTTTAGTCTGAAGTTTTAGCAAATGAACTAAATAACTTCAGCATGCATTAGCAAAAACTCATTAGAAAATTACATATCGCAAGACAAAAAATTAAGTACGTTTAGTCTGAAGTTTTAACAAATGAACTAAATAACTTAAGCATGTTTAGTCTGAAATTTTAGCAAATGAACTAAAAAAATTAAGCATGTTTAGTCTGAAATTTTAGTAAATGAACTAAATAACTTAAGCATGTTTAGTCTGAAGTTTTAGCAAATGAACTAAAAAACTTAAGCATGTTTAGTCTGAAGTTTTAGCAAATGAACTAAATAACTTCAGCATGTTTAGACTGAAGTTTCGGATAAAACTCATGACAAAACTGTAGACTGCAGGATAAATAATTTCAGCATGCATTAGCATGAAATTTTAGCTTCAATGTGAAACAACTTCATGCTATATTAGTATGATGTTTTAGCTTCAACATGAAATAATTTTATGCTACATTAGCATGGAGTTTTAGCTTTAAGGTGAGAGGAGAGGAGGAGATCTCACGCGATTAATGCGTGATGCAGGTTTTATATCTTTTGTCAGAGGTTTAATTGCCATATCACTACTAGAAATTCAGCAAAAACCGACCAAGGTCGACCGACCAACTTTGGTCGGTCAAAAAACCGACCAAAAAACTGACCAAAGTTGGTCGGTTTTTCAAAATATTTTATTTTTTAATTTTTTTTACGAAACCGACCAACTTTGGTCGGTTTTCTTTGGCGCAAAAATGCGGGAAACTATTTTTGAGTCCCGCGAAATTTATTTTTCAACAAACCGACCAACTTTGATCCATTTTTCAATTAAAATAAATACAAATTAATATTAAAAAAACCGACCAACTTTGGTCGGTAATTTTACTTTTTAATAAAATCAACCAACTTTGGTCGGTTATTTTCATGCGAAAATACAATTAAAGAGTATAAATGAAATAAAAGACAGTCTTAAAACAAAATGCACCAATGATCTAGTGGTAGAATAGTATCTTTCCATAGTACAGACCCTGATTCGATTCTCAGATGTTGAATCTTTTGATTACATAATTAAAATACCGACCAACTTTGGTCGGAAAAAACCGACCAACTTTGATCGTTTTTTTTTTGCAATTCACTTATAGAAACATAAGTAAGCACTTTTCAAAATTTCGCACATAGCGGAAGTTTAGTATATGGTACTACCTTGTTTTGTTTAAATCCATGCTCCTCCTTCCAATTCACAGAGTGATAATGTCTTAAATGTGCTATTAACACTACAACAAATTCGACTATCTGTGATAAATTGTTTTGTCACCTAAAATTCATATTTCGTCACAAATGACTTTTTGTGACAAAAAATTTTTTGTCAATCTTTTGTCCGTAAAACACCGTCACTAATAATATATGCAGACAACTTTTGTGTTTCGTCGCTAAATAGAATTATATTAACTACGACATATTTTTTCGTCCCCAAAGTGATAGTATTTATGACAGTTATTTGTCAGAAAAAGTATTAAAAAATCGTAGTTGATACTATATTTTCGTCACTAAAAAGATCATTAATGCCGACAAAAATATTTGTCATTAATTATTTAGTTTAATTAGTGATAACATAAATTGTCTCTGAAGTATTATATATTTCATAGTTAAACATTCACAATTTCATCACTAAAGAATGCCTTTTAGGTACAAAAAAGTATTTCGTCCCTAAATGTATATATTAGTGACAACTTTGCTTTTATAAATAAGGTTTACAATTTTATAGCTAAAACTATCATCTCATCACTAAAAATATGAATGTTACCAACAAAACAAAAATGTCACTATAAATCGTCATGATTAGTGACAATTACTATTGTCAAAAAATACAAAGATAATTTGTAGTCAAAGAATATAGCATATTATTGATAAGGCAATTCTGGGACAAACACTATTTTTTGTCACATTATGACAAACTAATACGTCCTACAATAAGAATATAATTGTCTTGAAAAGTACAATATAATCTAATCAGGGTTGCATCTTTCTTCTCTTTTGTGAGGTCCTTCCACTTGTTCGAGAAGTTATTCCCAGCTCGTTTGATAGCTTTGTTGATGGAATTGCCTTGATTGACCTCCATTTACCAACTCGGATCTCTAATACTTTTCTCCCAAAGACTTATTTATTTCTCAAGGCTTTTCTTCTAGCTTTTCTACAATCTTCTTTGATTCCAATTGAATCTGCATTTATTTATGAAAAAATCAATTCAAAAGACTATTTACAATGCAATATATATATATATATATATATATATATGGAGCATATATATTAGTAGTAATTTCTAAATTACAACTGAATTTTATCATTACAAACTTTAACATAAGAGAAAGTTTACCAAGTCCTAGTATATCATCACAAAGTTTATATCCACAAACTACTCTACATGGCAGCATAAACTATATCCATATATTCGGTATTACTATCAAAATGTAAGGTAACCTATGTAGACTTTCTCACATTAGACTCAAACCTGTTGTGAACTAAAAAAGCAATTACATGTAGTTATTGTTTATACCTTCATTCATTCATTTTATTGACAAGAAAAAAGAAGATAGAAGTTTCAAAAAATAAAATCCAAGCAATCGTTTAAACAATGAGATAGCAGCTATATAAACAACACTAAAGTGCTTTACCGAGTGGGATATAGATTTTTTAACAGATAATTCAATTGGACTCCTTTGACTTTAATTTTAATATATTGAAATTATCTACAGAAAATTAACAAAGGAGCCAGAAGGTCTACATGTCTACAATAAGAACTTCATTCAATTCTCTGTGTCCCAAAACAGAAGGTTGTCAAGTTCAATAGAAGTTGCCTAAATTCAAAGAATTAGGCAGGAAAAAAAACTCTACACCAGATGAATACATCACCCAATGACATTAACTTAAAAAATGCATATCACCATACACAAGAGACCATTGAAAGCAAACTATGGTTTTCTATTACCAAGAAATGCACAGCCTTAGCTTTTCTATATTAGCAAAGATGTTGCACATGTGTTTTTATACTTATAATGCTACACAACACAAGATGCAAGCATTCTTGTAATATTATCTCTACCAAAAGCAAGGAAATTAGGAGAGCACATTGCTTAAACTAAATTACTAAGATTGTCCACTAAAGAGCTTTCAAAAAAGAGTTAATACATTTGAAACGAAGAAATAAAGAAGCTTCAAACAAATGAATTTAATGTAATGCCAATATTAGGTACTGCCAATATTTCCTTTCCTACAACAATTTGGTCAACTTCTATATGAATATGAACATGAATTCATCTTCAAGTTCATATTTAGTGCTTATCTCTAACAGAGTTCCTGAGGGTGTGCACTAAATCCTTACTCTTCCCAGAAAATGTATCATCGAAGATGAAACTAGAGGGTATAAAATACAGCTAAACACAATCAAAGAGCACAGACCACCGTGGAAACAGAGCTTCAACCTCCAAACATTACTCTAATATACAAAAACTCGTATTGCCTATGCAAATAGAGGGATGATATCTATAGTGAAATACTTGTCTAGTAACAATTTCTAAAGGAAAAGGACATACACAAGAATTAGGACGAAGCTTGCTATTCTCCAAAATGTAACCTACTATGAGAACAACTGAAACTTAAATAAAACTAGCTTAGAGTTTCAAGCCCTAATTTTACTTTGATGGAATTGTAACCCTGTAACCGGGCACTGAAAGAATTTTGTCGAACGAGATAACTAGTCAAGAGAATAATATAATAGAAATATTGATGAAAGTAGAAAGAAATAGTGTGCTTGTGAAAAACTCACTTGAAGGAAAAGAGAAGCCTGACTATCGTGAAAATGGCGTCAAACGGATCTACGTCGCAAAGCTCTGCCGTTTCTGCAGAACCCTCCAAAGCATGCCACAACCTATAATTATACTTGGAAAAAGTTAATCCTTTTTGAATTGAAACATGAATTGAGAATACTGATTTTTATAATTAAATCTTTGATTTCTTCAGGAAAATTCTCAGATCTAGCATTCTGAGTCATTAAGTTTTTCTCTCTAGGGATGATGCATTCGAATTGCGAAAAATATGTTTACATGAGAAATCAAAGCCCTAAACTTGAAATAACTGTAACTAGAGAGAGGAAGAAGTTTGGTGAAGGCCGAGTAACCTACTTAGCAGCTCTGAAGTTTGGTGAATTGGAAGTTTGGAACAAAAGAGGGACGGGTTAGGCAAAAAAAAGAGGGAAATTTTGCCGCCTAACATTTTTGCGAAAGAATTGAACCAACAATGTAAATATTTTTGGTAACAATGGAAATATATTGTTGCTAATTTATTTTGTATTTAAATTTTATTATAATACCCACAAAATATGGCAACAAGATCAAAATATTTGGTAACAAGAAAAAACTTCTGGGTAAAATTTTTACTCTATACGACAACATAAAGTTGTTCCACTTATATAAGTATATTTAGCAACATGACGAGCGCAAAATCGGTGTATAAAACGTATGCTCGCTAGTCAAAGATAGTATAGTATTAAATCGTCTCCACAGGAATTGGTTTAAATAATGTTCTAATAAATCTTCAGCTCAACAATATCCAGGATAATAAACCTTTGATTTATGTTATTATCGACTACAAATAAAATATTATCAATTGTAAGAAAACTAATGACACTTTAATGATTAGTAGCAACAATTGAATATCAGTGTCAGAAGTGGGTTGTGACAAGATATGTGATCAACTATTATTCCGGATAACTCTGCATTAAATTCATTCTTAACTTCTATTGATTCCGTCGATTTCAACAGATGATTGATTAGGCTACTTTAAGGATTCAAATTCTTCTTTGCGAATGAATGTGATTCCTTTAATCAGCCTAATAACAGGTCCTATGAATATATGCTAAAAAATAGTGAATGAATGATCTTTCGAAGAACACCTCTCGGTTATTCTTCTAAACTGGGTTAATTGATAACTCTCTAAGCTCTTTCGATTACCTAGAAGAGGCGTAAAATCAACCCAAATAAGATGGCACAATGCAAATAGCAGCAACACTTCTCTTTCGATTAAAGTAAAACCACAATAAGCCTTGCAATTTAATTAATAACTCATTCAATGAATTCGGGCAATTAACATAGAGTAAAACCTAAAACGATTGACAAATCACAATATCCGTCAATAACCCTAATGAAGATTACTCCATAATGGAGAAAATATTCATAGCAAGAGTATTAGATGAACAAAAAGACATTACAATTCCCAAATTCAAACCAACTTCCGTATTGAATGAATTGGATCAAGTATTTTGCTTTTCTGTTGCTTCCTTGCCTTCTTCTCTCCTAAAAGTTGCTCTCAAAATCCAAGATCACCTCTTTTTAGACGAGTTGGGCTTCATATAGGTCAAGAGAAGTCGCCTCCGAAATTACCAAAATAGTCTTGGGAAAGTTTTCCGAAACGGACGTGCGCAGCCGCGCACTTGGGCAAGTGATCGCGCATATGGCCGCGCACTTTGGACAGTCCTCTGCTCATCTTGCGTGCCCAGTGCGTGGTCGCACACCTGGATGGCTTTTTGCTCCATTCTTTGTTTCTCTCGTTGACTTGTACTATTGTCCGTTGATCCTCGAACACGATCCCAACTTACTCCATGGGCTTTTACTCAGACTTCAAAGCTCCATAATAGCTTGAATTAGTTCCACAACCTCACAGTAACTCGGGATCGCTCCTACAAAGCATGAAACGCGCACTCATTGCAAATTAATATCATTTAAAGCTCAAACCCTAGTAAAGTGCAGCGAATTAGAATGCAATTAATAGTCAAAATACGCAATTATAGTCTACCATCAGTTGAATATTTTTGCAAGTCTACAAGAAGTATAGTAACTAGTTTTATTATCCCTACAAAGAGTTAAACTCTACAAAATACATATGTATTTGAAAACTAATTGAAAATTAAAAAATTTCAAGTCTAATGGAAAAAATCTACAAGTCTAGCTTGTTTTGTAGATTTTAGTCACTTTTGGTAATGCAACGCTTGTTTTCCCCCAACGTTTAGCAAAAGGGTATTCGTGTCACGACCCAAAATATCACCCGTCGTGATGGCGCCTATCTCAATATTAGCCAAGCCGACAATCTCAATAAACTCCCATATCTTAAGTTTGAAACATAATAACTAAATTTTGTTTTTAGAGGAAGAAAAACTCACAAATACAAATATAAATACTCCCAAAACCCGGTATCACTGAGTACATGAGCATCTAATATGAATACAAGTCTAGAAAATATGGTCTATAATAGTCTGAGACCAAATACAGTAAATGAGGAGATAAGGAAAGAGAGGCAATGTCTGCAAAACACGACAGCTACCTCAGAATCTCCAGAAAACCAACTGTGCGAGAGAACTAGCACCCGCTATATCCGGAAATACCTGAATCTGCATACGAAGTGCAGGGTATAGTATGAGTACAACCAACTCAGCAAGTAACAATAATAACTAAGGAACTTAAGATAATGACGAGCTACACAGTTATAATTCACTTTCAGTAATTCCAAGAAAGAATAGACATGCTTTCAAATCCAGCAGTTTAAGTCAAGTCAATTTTACACAGCTCAAGTTCATGTAATCCGGATATAAAATACTTCAGGGAATTTCACAACAATGACACGTAACAACTGAATACAACAACAAATGAAAAATAAGTACAACCTCTCAGGACAACAATCACTCACTGGGCTCCCCGCTCTCAACACTCACACTTAATATGTACCCGCGCTCATTGGGGGTGTTCAGACTCATGAGGGGCTCCTACATCCCAAGCGCTATAATCTGCACGGACAACTCACGTGCTGCACAGACAATTCATGTGCCATAGTATAATTATCTGGATCCGCAAGGACAACTCACGTGCTATATTATAATATCTGGATCCGCAAGGACAACTCACGTACTGCACAGAAAACTCACATGCTATAATAATATATCTCACAATCAGGCCCTCGGCCTTGCTCAGTCATAAATCTCTCTAGTCTCTCGGGCTCTCAAAAATTATGAAATCAGCCCAAACAACAATGATATGATGCATCAATAATGAACAATAGAGACTAAGATAAGATAATCAAGTAAACTGTGACTGAGTGCAAACAATAATTAAACAGATAGTTCAACATGTATACGACCTATGTGGGTCCCAACACTACTAACATATAGCCTAAACATGATTTCTAGTTAAATTTTCACAACACATAGAGAGCACATAGCTAACAACAAGTTATTCAACTTTACAGTCTCACGGAACGGATCAAGTCACAATCCTCTCGGTGCACACCCACACGCCCGTCACCTAGCATGTGCGTCACCTCCAAAGTAATCACATGATACCAATTTTCGGGGTTTCATACCCTCAGGACCAGATTTATAACTGTTACTTATCTCAGAGCGTGAAATTCTTTACTCTGATATGCCTTTGCCTAGCAAATCGGCCTCCGAATGCCTCAAATCTAGTCACAAATAATTCGTTTCAGTCAATAAAATTTATTGGAATTAATTTCATATGAAATACAATTTTTCCATAAAACTCCGAATTTTAACTCCAAAAATTGACTGTGGGCCCACGTCTCGGAACTCGACAAAAGTTATAAAATATGAACTCCCATTCCACCACGAGTCTAACCATACCAAAATTACTAAATTTCGATAACAATTCGGCCCTCAAATCCTCAAATTTATCCAAGAGGGTTTTCAAACTTTTCCAACTCAATTCACCAATTAAATGATAAAAATAACCATGGATTCGGGTAATTTAACCAATATTGAGTTAAGAATACTTACCCCGTTATTTTCTCTGAAAATCTCCCAAATATCGCCTCAATCTGAGCTCAAAATCGTTAAAAATGGAAAATGGGACGAAGTCCCATTTTCTAAACTTAAACTTTCTGTCCAGATCTCTCTTCTTCGCGAACGCGACAGGTCCCCCACGTTCGCGAAGCACAACTTGACTGCCCACAAATTTAACCCTTCGCGAACGCGACCGTGGCTTCACGAACGCGAAGCTTTACAAATCTTATCCTTCGCGAACGCGAAGCTTTACCAGCTCAGACCTTCGCGAACGCGAACGCGACCACCACCTCGCGAACGCATAGAACAAGGACATGGGGTCCCCAATAGCCTCACTCCTCTTCGCGAACGCGATACCACTCACGCATTCGCGATGCACACATAAATCATACCTTCGCGTTCACGTTCTACCCTTCGCGAACAGGAAGAACAAAACCTCACACTCAGAAAACACTCTTCGCGAACGCGATGGCCCACTCGCGAACGCGAAAGAGAAAATCAGAAAAATGCAGCAGCAGATATCAACAATCTCACCAAGGCCAAAAATGATCCGTTAACCCCCCGCTAAAATCACGATTCATTCCCCAATTCAAGCCTAATGAACTTTAAAATTTTAAGTTTCTACAAACGACTCTGGAACCTATCAAATCACGTCCGATTGACCTCAAATTTTGCACACATGTCATAAATGACATAACGGAGGTATTCCAAATTTCAAAATCGGATTCCAACCCCGATATAAAAAAGCCAACCCCCAGTCAAACTTTCTAAAATTTTAACTTCCGGCATTTCAAGCCTAATTCCACCACAGACCTCCAAATAATTTTTCGGACACGCTCCTAAGTCAAAAATTACCATACGGAGCTATTGGAATCATCAAAATTTAAATTCGGGGTCGTTTACACATAAGTCCATATCCGGTCACTTTTCTAACTTAAAATTTTCAATTATGATACTAATTGTCTCATTTCACTCCGAATTCCTTCCGGACCTGAACCAACTAACCCGGTAAGTCTTACAACGACTGTGCAGCATAAATTAAGCAGTAAATGGGGAAACGGGGCTGTAATACTGAAAACGACCATCCGAGTCGTTACAATTCAATTGTCTTCTCTCAAGGAAGTCCATGAGTTTAACAATTGAATTTTCTATCTCAACAAAATATTAGTAAATTAAAAAATTTACTAAAATTAACCATAATTGGCATCACTATAATGAAATGCAAAATCAATCAGTATTTGAATAAATTAAAGTTGTTATCGAGAGGCAATTTTATACAAGTGTATTGATATAATAATAGCCGCTATTGTTATAGCTATAGCTAGAATGTGATTATAAAATATAACGTGAAAATCGATTAGAGAAAAATTAGAAATTATAGTGAAATATTTATTATAGATGATGATTATTATATAAATGTTTGACTGTATATAGTTATATGTTAAACTGTTCGCACCCATACCCCATTTTAAGGGCAAATTTGAGTTTTTTTTTTCCTTGTAAAAAAAGGTCATGTGTTGGAAAGCTTCTGTCATTAGTGAATAACGGTATATTTTGAACTATTCTTACAATGATACGATGTGTATTTAATCTCAACTATTGACACATTATAATATTTGGGCCTTTTCTCAAAGTTCAATGGCATATTGGAACATTTTTAGTAGGAATTCTTAGCGTAATAACATAAACATGTAATTTGTGGTCATTAAATTCTATATTTCAATAAAATAATGCAACCATTCCCCCAAAATGTTTAGATAAATAATGACAAAAATTAGAATCACAAATAAGTACAAGATTTTTCATGGCTAAAATTTACACGATTTAACTAAAAATTCTAATTATCATTATTTTAAGAACCAATTTTCCGTTACTAACCTTTTGTTAAATGTAACTTTAACAATTTCAGACAAATAATTTTATTTTCGTCACAAATCGTATACAAGGTCAATAGTAAAATAATGTGTGATCAACAATTTTATTTTTGTAATTGAATATTATCGAGTAAATGGTGTCCAATACTCTTTTTGGGTGAGAAATCTTATTAGAAAAGTTTGTTATAAGATTCGAATATCATCCCTAAATTATTATTTCCAAATATAAAATCTAATATATACCACAAAAATGAGCGATATGTGACGAATTTTTAGTCGTAGCTAAGCACCGCATTATTTGAGACAAAACCTCATCGAGGCTAAATTAAGTATTATATAGGGACACAACAAAAATCGTCATAAATTGTTTACATTATTAGTGATAAAAACTATATGGTCACAAATAAGTACAATATTTTGTAGCTAAAATTCGTATTATTTAGCTACAAATTTATAATTGTCGCTATTTTAATAATTTATTTCGTGACGAAACCTTTTCGTATCTAAATTTAAGTATTTATTAAGACAAAAACCATTTCTTCACAAATAGTATACAACATCAATCACAAAAAATATTTCGTCACCAATAACGTTATATTTGTCACTAAATACTTCCTAGTAAATGGCGCCAACTTATTTTTTGGTGGGAAACTCTAGAGGACAAAACTTTGCTATAATTTTTTGTGTTTCGTCACTAAAAGTATGTAGCTCATATATTCAGGCACGAAATATAATTTTTGTCACGAAAAGTGAACAACTAGTGACAAAGTTTTTGCCGTAGCTATTAATTTCGTAGCTGAATATCACATTTGTTGTAGTGTAAGATTCTTTCAGAAAGTTGATTCGTATTTGGTGGTTCATTTGGCAATATTTAAAGCAAGAAAGAACGAAATATGAATATTCTTATTCAGTTTAAGCGTCCTAGCTAATGACCTGATGAATTTTAGACATAGAAGTTTCTCTTTACTTCCTTAGTATTTTTCTTTTTTGTAAAATAAAATAGAAATGAACAAGATTTCTTTTAGGAAACGTTTCTGAACTCGTAGTCCAATGAAGAGGAAAATTATATAGATGGGATTAAAATCTAATTCTCCATATATAGAAAAAGCAAAATAATTTTCATTTATTAAAAAATTTAATATATAAAGCTTAAAGAGCGAAGCTTGCTTACGCCTCAAGAAAGTATTCCCTCGTTGCTTAACCTATACCTTGAAAATACTACCTTTTCGAAGTGACCCTACTAATAAACATTCCAATAAACTTACATACTAACAGAAAAAAGTTAGGAAACTAATGGACGAATCAGAAAATAAATAAGAAAACTACATTTTAAATTCCTAATTAAGCATGCTAAAAGAAAAGAAAAAACTGAAAATATGCCCTAAAGAATGGGGTTAATTTCACACGTCACCACTAAAATTTACAAGTTGTAATAAAGTCATGAAACTATTTTTTGAACTTTATTGTTTGTATTAGTAATATAAGTTACAAATTACATAATTATTTTTTTGTATCATTAAAGTAAACAATTGAACTATGCGTTAATTTCTTAAAAATTAGTCACCTTTTCATTTACGAAAACTAAAACTTGAAAAAAGTTCTTTCTTTGGTACGTGAATCTCAAGCAATAAAATATGAAAATGAAAAACCCTAACAACCTTTCATGAAGAGGAAAATATAGGAAATGAATTAAGGAAACAAAAGAAAGGGAAGAAAGCAAGCCATTTATTAGTAGGAATGGGATTTCCATCAGCTTGATCTATAAATACCTACTAAAACCCTATTAGCAAATTAGAAACAACTCATCAGTATCACCATTTTAGGGTTTAACAACTATAGTTATTCATCACATAACAACTAAAGTTTTCAGCTATTTTGCTTCCGTTCTCTCTCAGTTTCTTTCTTTTTCTGTTTCATATCATATCCATCGTCCGATCCGTCAATATTTGATCAGCAGCACAATGGCAGAAAACTCTTCTTCTCATCGTTCGATGGGTCATCGCTTTCATCCGACGGGCAGGGAAGTGCTCAAGTATCTAGTAGGGTTTGTGAGAGACGAGCCACTTCCCTTTCAGAATGAACTCATGCAAGTGGCGGATCTCTACGCCGACAAGGAGCCATGGCAGATTTTCGAAGCTTATGATAGGGGAAACAACAACAACAACAACACTCGTTACTTCATAACTCCGCAAAAGAAAGAGAAACCTACGTGGAAAAGAGTTTCAAGAACTGTTGGGAAGGGCACTTGGAAGCTTCAAAACAAAGGTCGAGATGTGTTTGATGATAAAGGGAGACTCATGGGCTACGTGAAAAGTTTGAAGTACATCCCCGCTAATAAATCGTCAAACAACGTGAATGGCGAGTGGTTGATGACTGAGTACTCTTTGTTTGATCGTTATCTCGTTGCTAGGGAGACTAAGAACAAAGGTTTCGTAATTTGTAAGATCAAGAAGAAAGGCAAACCTGGTGACAAGAAAAATGGAAACAATATTGAGGAGGTAGTTAATGATGAGAAGATGAGAGAAATTGAAGAATTTATCAAGTCCGTGCTGCAAGAAGATGTTCAAGTTGAAGACAATGGAATAAGATCGAGTGGTACTATAGCAAAGGATGATCAAGAGAATAATATTATCCAATACGTAGAGGGAGATCAAGTTAGAGACCATGTACTTGGTTTGTTGGGCTCCCCAGAGGATATTGTTAATGGCGTGGATGATGAGAATGTTCAATATTGCGTAGATCAGGGAGATGAAGGCCAAGTCCATTTACTTGAAGAATATATTGATTCCGTTATGCAATCAGAAGATGTTCAAGCTGAAGACAATGGAATAATAATGTCGAATGATATTATAGCAAAGGATGATCAAGAGAATATGGAATACCAAGTCGAAGACCATCAACATGCTACTTTGTGGGCTTCCCCGGAAGATGTCGATCTCGATACTATCAATTTCTGTTAGTTAAAGGATATATTTGCTAGATAATATATGTAGTTTAATCCCAAGCTAGCTCTTAGATAAAGTTACAAACCTGTACTACAATACTATGATTTATCAATAAATAAAATTATTATTTATTTAAAATACTGACCGATTTCGGTCGGTATTTGAAAATTAAAAAAAAATTAATTAGTACCGACCGATTTCGGTCGGTAATTAAAGTTTGACAGTCAGTCAACACTTTAAATAAACCGACCGACTTTGGTCGGTACACGTTAGCGACCATTATTTTTCCGAATAATTAAAAGCGGTCGGAAATTAGTCGATTTTTATCAATTTTCGACCGATTTCGGTCAGTTTTGGTAGACGAATTTACACAGTTTCATTGTTTGTTATAAGAAGCATTACAAAACATAGTCGATTTTTTTTTCCACATTTTATAGATGCAATATTGAACGATTCCATGATGTGTGTGCCTAGCTATATATAAGAAAGCACTTTCATGTGAATGTGAAATCCATGAGCAGTTCAATCAGAGTCGGAATCAAGATTTTAAGTTTATGGATTCAGAATTTTAGTGCGCTTAAGTTACTAGGTTCTAAATTAATAATCTGTGCATATTAATAAATTTTTTAAAACAAATACAATATTTGAACCAAAAAATTGAGTTCGGTCGAACACATATTCCGCATGCTAGCTCCACCCTGAGTTCAATTATGTACTTAATAAATGGCAATGTGAGGTTTGTATTCTAAGGTAAAATTATTGTCACAATATCAACCCTTTTGAATTATTTACTAATCCACATTTATTGTAAATAATCTCTTTTAATTACCTACTAAATAATATGATAAACAAAAATATGCATGGAGTTATGTATAATATCAAAGTAAACAAGAATTTTATTAGCCAATGTTTGTATTTTGCATTGTGATGACCCAAAAGGTCATCTTATGTTTTAGAACTCGAATCTATGCTTTTAAGCCTTAAAAATCTCATTTTTACCCTCCTCGATTTACGTGCGCAGTCCGGGCAGGTTTCTAGAAAGCTTTTATGTTGAAAATTAATGAAAATAAGAATTTTTGCCTTAAAAATTAATTTTAGTTGACTTCGGTCAATATTTTTGGTAAACGGGCCCGTATCCATATTTTGATGGTCCCAGTAGGTCCGTATCGAATTATGGGACCTGGGCGTATGTCCGAAATTGAATTCGGAGGTCCCTAGCTTGAGTTATGAATTTTTGATGAAACTTAAAAACCTGAAAATTATTTGTTTTTAAAATTAATTTATATTTGTCAATGTTAGTATCGGGTCCGTATTTTGATTCCGGAGCCCGGTACAGGTTAATTATAATATTTAAGACTTGTCTGTGAAATATGGTGAGAAACGGAGTTGATTTGACGTGATTCGGACGTCCAGTTGAGAAAATAGAAATTTAATAGTGTTCTTAAGAATTTTCATTTGATTTGGTACTAAATTCGTAGTTCTAGGTATTATTTTGGCTATTTGATCGCGCGAGCAAGTTCGTATGATGCTTTTTGACTTGCGTGCATGTTTGGTTTGGAGCCCCGAGGGCTCGGGTGAGTTTTGGATAGGTTACAGAGTGATTTGGACTTAGAAAAAAATAGCTAGTGTGCTTCGGCTGTGTTGTAGGCCTCAGACCTCGCAAATGCGAGGTCATGGTTGGCATTTGCGATCATTGTTGAGGTCGCATTTGCAAACTTCTCATCGCAAATGCGAAGAGAAGCTGGGCCAGCCTGTGTTCGCAATTGCGAACTTTTCTTCGCATTTGCGAAGGGAGTCTGGGAGGGGTATAGATCGCAAATGCGATATTTTGTCCACATTTGCGAGGTCAGTGATCGCAATTGCGATACTTTTCTCGCATTTGCGAAGGGTAGTGGGATTGTGAAAGCTTCGCAATTGCAATAGTCCCTTCGCAATCGCGAGCTTCGCATTTGCGAAGCTCAGGTCGCAAATGCGACGTCTGCAGCTGAACAAAATAATTTTTGGACGGGAATTTTCATTCACTTCCTAAATTTTCAAGACCTAAAACACAATAGGCGATTTTCCAAAGACCATCTCTTCCCCAAATCTTAGGTAAGTGATTCTAAACTGGTTTCTTTCAATCTTTCACTACATTTTACAAGATTTCAACCAAAAATCTAAGGTTTTCACGGTAGAATTAGGGGTTTTGGGTAGAGAGTAGGGATTTCGGAAATTTGGGGATTTAGACCTCAATTTGAGGTCGGATTCCAAAACCAATTATATATTCGGGCTCGGGGGTGAATGGGTAAATGGAATTTGGTCTGAACCTCGGTTTTGACCAAGCGAGCCCGGGGTCGATTTTCGACTTTTTGGAGAAAAATTTAAAAAATCTAAATTTATGCAATGTAATTGATTCCTTTAGCAAAATTTGATATTATTGAGTCATTTTTGAATAGATACAAGTGGTTTGGAGGTGAATTTCAAAGGAAAAGCTGTGATTGAGAATTAAGTGGCCTTCAGAGCAAAGTAAGTGTTGTGTCTAACTCTGACTTGAGGGAATTAGGAACCTTAGATTATTTGCTAAGTGAAATTCATGTGAGCGGCGTATATGTGAGGTGACGAGTACTTATGCGCCGCCAATTTTCTTATTTTTCATGTTTCTCTGTTTTTCTTATATTGTCTTATTCCTATGCCAAATTGCTAAGTGTTATACTGGTGCTGTTCAAATTATCGTTCTTATCATGTTTACGGAATTTTCTGGTAATAATTGAGTTTTTATTTCAAAGTTGAGATTGATATTATGGAACTAAATGTTGAAGTAAGGTTTGTACTTATTATTCTATCTCCATGTTGTTATTCATGCATTGCATTATGGTAAGGGAGAGTGTTAATGCACGAAGGGTGATGCCGTGCCATATTGTGAGTGCTAATGCACGAAGGGTGATGTCGTGCCATATTGTGAGTGTTAATGCACGAAGGGTGATGCCGTGCCATGATATGAGAGTAAAAGCACGAAGGGTGATGCCGTGCCGTTTCTATTAATTTTATGGTGAGATTGAGAGTAAAAGCACAAAGGGAAATGCCGTGCATTTTTCTTTACTGTATTCATTATTCCTATTGATTCATGGTATATTAACTGCTCCGGTGATCATTCTGTTGTAGTTCTTTATCTGTATTCCCCTTAGTATGTCTCCCCTCCCGACATTTTATATTTAGTTCTTCATTCTTGTTATTTGCGTATACACTGTTAAATTGTATATGTTGATTGTAGGTGTCTTGCCTTAGACTCGTCACTACTTCGTCGAGGTTAGGCTCGACACTTACCAGTACATGGGGTCGGTTGTACTGATGCTGCACTCTGCACTTTATGTGCAGATTTTGATACCGGCTCAGGTTGATCGAGATTTGCTATTGACCCATTGTCCGGAGACTCAAGGTAGATCTGTCGGCGTTCACATACCTTAAAGTCTCTGTCTATCTTTTTATGTCCTACTGTTTTCTTTCATTTAGACAGTTATATTTTTTTCAGACTATTACTTGTAGTAAATTCTAGAATGCTCGTGAATTGTGACTCCAGGTCCGGGTGGTAGTAATTAATACAATTTTATGATATTCCGCACTTAATATATTTCATCTTAGTTAATTAATGTTAATTACTGAATGGTAATAAGAAATTAGTTAATGATTCTCTAACGTTGGCTTGTCTAGCAAAGTAAAATGTTATGCGCCTTCACGGTCCCGTCGGTGGAAAATTTCGGGTGGTGACATGCACTCTACATTTTTTATTTATTACAATTTATAAATAAATTATTTATTTAAATAAAATTATTATTTATTAAAAATCCCGACCGAAATCGATCGGTAATTGAAGTTTGACAGTTAGTCAACACTTTGAATAAACCGACCTACTTCGGTCGGTACACGTTAGCGACCATTATTTTTCCGATTAATTACAAGCGGTCGAAAATTGGTCGATTTTTATCAATTTTCGACCGATTTCGGTCGGTTTTGGTGGACGAATTTACACAGTTTCTTTGTTTGTTATAAGAAGCATTACAAAACATAGTCGATTTTTTTTTCACATTTTATAGATACAATATTGAACGATTCCATGATGTGCGTGCCTAGCTATATATAAGAAAGCAATTCCATGTGAATGTGAAATCCATGAGCAGTTCAATCAGAGTCGGAATCAAGATTTAAAGTTTATGGATTCAGAATTTTAGTGCGCTTAAGTTACTAGGTTCTAAATTAATAATTTGTACATATTAATAAATTTTTTAAAACAAATACAATATTTGAACCAAGAGTTCGGTCGAACACGTATTTCGCATGCTAGCTCCACCCTTAGTTCAATTATGTACTTAATAAATGGCAATGTGAGGTTTGTATTCTAGGGTAAAATTATTGTCACAATATCGACCCTTTTGAATTATTTACTAATCCACATTTATTGTAAATAATCTCTTTTAATTACCTACTAAATAAGATGACAAACAAAAATATGCATGGAGTTATGTATAATATCAAAGTAAACAAGAATTTTATTAGCCAATGTTTGTATTTTGCACACTACATTTTTTATTTACCCATTATCCTTATATTTTGTTATTTACCCTTAAACCTTAATCTATTCATTTATTTGCAAATAGCACAACAACCAGTGACTATTCAGCTCACCTATAAACTACTTTCTGCTTCCGCTCAACTTCCCAAGTTGTCAGTCACCGTTGCCGCCTAAGCGCTATAAAATCCTCGCCGGAGCCACTCCGTTTTCTTACCGGATTTCAATTTTCCGGTGAGGATAGAGAGAGCGAAAGAGATCGAGTGCTGAATTTTCTAAGGTAAGCCAAAAAGATTGATTCATTATACATTGCGATTTTGCATTTGCCAACTGTGATATACATATCTCTTACCGCATGGTTTGTATTGTTTCATTCATCTTTAGATCTTTTCGTTTTCCTTGTGTTTTTTTATTTGGAAAATGAAGTAGAAAAGTGAGATCTTTGGATGCAGTGAGAGTTGTAGACTAAATGGCTGTAAGGAAGGCTGGCTTAATTGCTTTGTTTGATGTGGATGGAACTCTTACAGCACCTCGCAAGGTATCATTGGCTCTTTGTAGTTTTCTCTTAAATTGTTCATTTGCAAGTAAAACTGTATGAGATGATACTGAATAGAGTAAGATGGATATGGAGGATCCATATAACTGATTCCATCCTATAGAGTAGAATGGATGTGGAGGATTCATATAACTGACCCCAAGTAATAGTGTAGTAGTAGTAGTAGTTGTTGTTGTTTTGTAACTTAAACTATGTTCTAATGTTTGCTTATCGTGATTGGAGATGAGATTTCTTGCTTGCATGTACAAATATTGTCTAGAATTCATTAGTGTTTCAGATGTCCCCCTCTCATGATGTTTCAGATGTGCTCCTTCTTTTTCTTTCTTTTTAAACCAATTTACTTCCTAGTCAAGTTTATCATCCCTTTAAAGATTTTGAATTTTCTTCTTTCGAATTTCCCTCACACTTTCAGGTAGTTACTCCAGAAATGTTGGAGTTCATGCGGGAACTCAGAAAGGTAGATGATCTTTGTAATATATTCCTTATTTTCCTCCTTGTGGAGAAGTCTTATTCTTTGTAGTTGTTATTTTAAAAAAATCCTTCAAGTTTGTCTTTACAGGTTGTCACTGTTGGAGTTGTTGGAGGTTCAGACCTTGTCAAGATATCAGAACAGCTTGGAAAGACAGGTTAGTTTAGCCAGATTTCAGTGAGAGATTTATAGTTAATGATTCACGGTTGATGACCTGAAAATTTGTGGATAGGATTGTAGTTGATGTGCTGCATCAGTTCAACTAGAGCTCATGTGTGTAGCTCTGAACCTAAAGTTCCTCCTAGCATTAGTGCAAGAGTAGAACCATGGTTGCATCAGCCTAAAGGCTAATGGAAGAACATTGAACGAATTTAGATTTGGAGATTTTGTTTTACTAGGTACCCTTTTTGTTATGGCTCCATCTAAGCTGATGAAATTGTTTTATCCTCCTAAATTTGGTTCCGTCCTTTGAGGTCCTTGTGTGTTCACATGAGAACTGTCCCATGGAAGTGTAGATATGTCATATGTAGTAAGTTGCTACCCCTTCATCCCCCAAATGACCAGAAAAGAAAGGAGAAACAGTCATGATGTGATCACCTCATCCTCTGGTTGTATAGTATCTTTCTTTCTCCAGAGGAAAATTTGAGCCTAAATACAAGGAAAGCAATCCATCTTTGACACACTTGGAACTGTTGGCACTCTGTGTATCTTACATGATTCAAACAGTCAAAATAAAACAAATGGCTAGCCACTGAAAAGAATGTGCCTGTCTCTTTGAGGGTGTCTTTGAGGACTCTCATGAAGGTCACCTGAAAGTTTAATATACATGGACCTTCAAATTGGAAAAAAAAAAAAAGAAGAGAATAAAGAAAGAAATACACTCTTTGTGAAACCTTAGTTGTTGACGTTAAGCATTTTAGGTGTGCCATTAATCATAAAGCCCCTGCGCTCTCCAGCTTCTTTCCTTCCCCATTGCCCAAGTCTCTTTTGCTTACTCGTTCCATCCTAAAAGACTTCTCCCTCCCATTTATGTCATCCCAACATGCTGTCCATTTTCATTTAGATGTCATCTGTTCCTGTCAATACTTTATGCAGTTTTTAGTTTTATACTTCTTAAAATGCATTCCACTTTCAACCTAGTAAAAATCTCAAATATTTAGAAAGAGTATCCATTAAACTCATTTTTGTACCCACTTCTATGGTAAATATGCATATATTCGACGCTGTACCCTTAAGCTATATGTCCAATTAATCTAGGAAAATGACAACAGGAAAATGGGTGTTTATTGTGCCTTTTAACTTCTTCTCATGATTATCTTGGATAACAAATATTGGAAAATACGGCTCTTGGATTGATGTGGTAGTTACCTACTTCTTCTGTGTATTGACTTCTCTTATACATTTTGTATGCAGTTACAAAAGATTATGATTATTGTTTCTCTGAAAATGGCCTTGTAGCACATAAGGATGGGAAGCTTATTGGAACACAGGTAATGGGAAAGATTTGGATTTAATCTTATAATTTTGCTTTCGATTGTGGTTTTGGTTAAAGTCGAAAGATATCTTTGGATACTATGACTTCTTTTTCTCTACGCCTGCACCATAGAAGCTTTAATGAGGAAGGGGACACTGATACCTATGCAGGTTATGTATATCATGTCATGTTTTGCCTTTGTTCGATACTTAAACTGAGATTTCATTTGCTCTTGGGAGTATTTGGCCTCAAATTTTAACCAAATCCTTTTGTGTCCAAACATAAGCTTGTTATTGAAACTTTTTAACATGAGAATAAAATGTAGTTGCAATTTGTCACTCAAGCCCAGTTTGCAACTTTTCACCCAAGTTATAGTTTAGTCCTGAACTGTTAGTTCCAGTTTGTATGTTTCTTCATAGAAATGAAAACTTTGTCTACCAACTGCCATTTACGTAGATAATAATATCAAGAGTTGAGGAATGACTTCAAGATATGTCCCTATGTTCCCATTTTGGAACACATTGCTATATTCTTTCTTTTAATTGCTCATTTGTGAAGCGATTTCTTCTTAAAGTGATGTGAACCCCTTTATGCAGAGCTTGAAGTCATTTCTTGGCGATGAGAAGCTCAAAGTAAGTGATTGCTTCTTCCGCTTAATGATTTCTCCATAAGAACCAAGTATTAAAGAGGTCAATGTACGTTATTGTGTAAAGTCGGGAGGGAATTTTACAGTCTTACCTGCCTAAACTAATGATAGCATATGTGGAAGACCAAGATGTGTTGATGAACTGAAAATGATGTGCAGGAATTTATTAACTTTACACTCCACTACATTGCTGACTTGGATATTCCAATAAAGAGGTGAGCATAATGAAAGATTTAGTGAGCTTGTTTCTGGCAAAAATCTTAGTCGCTGTCTCTTTTGCAGAGGAACATTCATCGAGTTTCGAAGTGGCATGCTAAATGTATCACCCATTGGGAGGAATTGTAGTCAGGAAGAAAGGGATGAGTTTGAAAAGTATGACAAGGTATAAACACTTATTCTAGTTTATCACAGAAAAAGAAAAAGTATAATCGCTTCCTGCGGTACTGCAAATCGTGATTGCAGCTATTTTACTAAGATGTGCTTCTTCCTTTTTGATTGTTCTTAAAGTAATGGCTTAACAAAATATATCCAGGTTCAAAAGATACGTGAAACAATGGTAACAGTGCTCCGCCAAAAATTTGTACACCTTAATCTCACCTTTTCTATTGGAGGCCAAATCAGTTTTGATGTGAGCAGCTCAAGTCTTTGCTTGCGCTAAGTAGTCTTTTAGTTCATAACAGTAGCTTCTCAAGGGATAACTTGGAAAATTTTGCTTGTGTTAGGTTTTCCCTCAAGGCTGGGATAAGACATATTGCTTGAGATACCTCGATGAATTTAACGAAATTCACTTCTTCGGGGACAAGACATACAAGGTACTATGTCCTTATATACTTGAAGCTCTTTTCTTTAGTAGTTACATGGTCCTAGAATCTCTGGATAGTTTGGTTGAGAGTGAGTGTCTTTCTTTATAACTGAACAGGGAGGAAATGACTACGAAATTTTTGAATCCGAAAGAACTGTTGGTCACACAGGTCAGCATAATTCTTCAATTCATTCTTGTCATATTTGGATTATTCCTAAGAACCACATTACAAATTTATTGCGGTTCTTCTTTAAATATATTTTTTACTTTTCTGTTGCTTACTTCAGTTACTAGCCCGGAGGATACCGTAGAGCAGTGTTCTATTCTTTTCCTTGGCAAGGATAACGGAAGTTCTTGAGCATGCCGCAATTTTCCTCTATGCGGTTGTATGCCAGTATTTGGAAGATGCTTGTAATTGAGTTTACTCATCAAAATCTGCATTATCTAAATGTACATTTCATTCTTAAAGTTATTATCATTTGCAAATATATTTTTAATATAATTATGGAGAGTAAGCATTTGGTACAAGTACAGGGAGTATTTTAGCCAATATTTAGACTTTATTGCATTTCTAAGAATGCAAATTCGAAATTAACATACACATGCTATCTCGTTCGTCACGAAATTAACAGGGAGTATGATAGCTTCTGCAGTTTACAGAAAAATAAAATTCTAAGCTAGTAAACATCAAATGTTAGATCACAATTAACGATGAAAAGAGTGCAACAATAGTGTTATATTTCAAACACAAGTCTGTAAAATCTTTACGAGTGCAAAATATTGTACCCTCTAGAACAGCAAGGCTATCACATGTTTCTCACCTAACTAGAGTAAGAAATAATCTCGATGGAGATCGAGATCCTCTTTCCCTATTTTATATTTTTTCTCCAATTTCAACACTAGTCTAAAACAGAGTGTTTCAAATTTTCTTTTCCAAATTAAATTCACGTGCGGACATAGTTTCTTTTGGCAATGCAGTTTTCTGAAATTTCCCCTAAAATGTGCACTTTTGGTTCAATAATTCTAGTGGTATATTGTTTTTAAGAGAATACCATAAATATGTAAGCATTTGTAGAATGCGACTTAGATAAATCATAACAGAAAGAATAGAGGCTAGTCATTATTATACATGCCATAGATTCCATATGCCGAATTCAATTTATAGGAAGTATTGATAAGTGTGATTTATAAGTCTTATTTGATTCATAAGTCAAATTTGACAAAATGCAGTTCATGAGTCGCAAATGCAATCTATAAATTATAGGCCAAATAGGTATACGACCTCTTAAACTTGGCTCCAGTTTCCATTTTGATACTTTAACTTAGCGTTTTTCCTATTGAACACTTTAATATTATATAAAGTGATATATTGAACACTTTACTCATAACCAGTAAAAACAATAAGGTGCATGTAATTCACACATGAATGACTTAGCAAAATGACAAATAAGAGGGAGACACGTGACATTTGGGTCCAAATAGTCAAAAAGAAGTTTTGAAAACAAAAAAAGATTTATTTTAAACACCCCCTCCCACCGTCACCTTCTTCCCAACCACCCCCTTTCTTTTTTCATTCTATGGAATCCCACCAGCCCCTTTCATAGAAACCCACCTCTGCCTTCCCCAATCTCCTTGGCTCTTCAACCACCAGAAGACTACCGTTTTCATCTGCCAAAAGGAAAAAACACATATACCGTTTTTGGATTTTCAGATTTGGGGAAGGGAGAAATTTATGTCAATTTTTTTCTTTCTTTTTTGGGTTGAAAATACCTTCTTTTAGCTAACTGGAGAAGAAAAAATCCAAGTTGAGAAAAAAAGGGAAGAAACAAAAAAGAATCCGACGATTCTAGCAACCACCGGCCATTGCTCATTTCCTTTCCTCCTTCATCTCTATTATTCTGTTTCGTTGTTGTTTTAACTGATAAAAGAGCAGAACTGAAAGAAGTAACCGGACATTTAATATTTCGGGGGCTACCATTAAAATCGGCGACATTTATCACCATTTCTGGTCTTCCATCGTTGTGGTATCGGAGATTCGTTCGTGTTCTGTCTATTACTGATTTCGTGGTTGATGTGTAAATGTTAAAACCTTGATAACATATTACTGTTGCTTGTATCCTCTTTAGACCTGGCCGGAATTCTGACTTTTCCGGCGATCTCCATTAATTCCGGCAATAAAATTTATTGTCGTTCTTCTTCTGCTTTCGTTATTCGTCGGGGATCAGGTGGTTATGGGTGGCCTTTAGAAAAAAAAGTCAATTTTGATTTAAAAAAAAAAAAAACATTCTCAAACCCATTAAATTCACGCGCGTAAGAGGGGGGTAAAATACAACTCTCTTGCCATGTCAGTTTTTGTGTTTAATAGGCATACATTGATTTGGGTTGAAGTGTTCAATAGGTAATGGGCTTAGTTAAGATGTCAAAATAGAAACTGGAGCCAAGTTTAAGGGGTTGTACACCTATTTGGCCTAAATTATATTTACTGAATGCAATTTATGTTTCGCACACCTTATTTTTTTTTTCCTTTATCGATTCTTGGTGGTGTACTTATTCGTTTCATATAAATTTTTTTTTTAAAATTTTGCTCTTCATTTATAGTTCTTCGATAGAGAATGACTTTAGAAAAAGAATAAGAGAAATTTCTCCTACACATAATAGTGAGCAATGTAGCATATCACATATTTACTAAAAGCTTAAAAAAATCAACTAATAAGCACTTTTAATTACACACATATACATTAGTAAATTTCTATATTTATCAAAGAAATTGACAAATATTAATTATGTGTAACTAAAAAGGGGCAACCGGCAAGAGATCATAAATAGCAGAAAAGAAATTGCATTAGAAAAAGACTTATAAATAGCGGTTTTTTGTGCGACTTATGGTTAGTTCTTTTTCCCTTTCTTCTTCTGTATATAGCGGAAGTAGAGGGGAAATGGCTGCCGAAGTTGCTGACGAGACTTCAACATTCTTCGTGGCCGTACACGTCGGCGCCGGATATCACGCGCCGTCGAATGAGAAAGCTCTTCGTTCCGCCATGAAACGGGCCTGCCTCGCCGCTGATTCTGTTCTCCGAAAGGTTCCTCTTCTTCCCCCACCCCAAGAACAACAAACCTTCGCCAGAAAATTAGTATTTCATGAAAATTCAATTGGTTTTTTGCTATTCAGGGTCCAGGTGGATGTATAGACGCTGTATCGGCCGCGATTCAAGTCTTAGAGGTACGCATGTCTTTTAAATGCTTAATGAATGGATTTAAGTTATATACGTGATTTTTTTGTTACACTAGCAATGAATTTTATTCTGTGATAGCAGGTAAGTTACCAGTCTAACAGATTAACAGTTGTGCTTATTAAGAGAACTACCTGTAATTACGGAATAAATGACCTAATTGTATAAATATTTTTTGCTCTATCAATGCATTGAATTTAAATTCTGAATGGAATGGTTTGGCATAGAGCGGAATAGATATAGAAGATTCTTATAGTAGAATGCAACTGGTTTGGGTTTAAGATGTAGGTAGATTGACTTCATAAAAAAAATATGTAGGTAGATTGATGAAATTTGAGTATATATTTTTTGATAACCGAAATGTTATCTTCTTGAAAACTTGGTGGGGGCAATTCCTCCATAAATTTTGAAATCTTCGAAAAAGGTTTGGTGTTTTAGGGTAGAAGGATAAGTTATCATTCAAAAGATGATCAGTAGAATGCAAAAAGTTAGTATCCTTACGTGAGATGACTCCACTGTGTTCAAATTATGTCGAATTTTTTTGTAAAGTCGTGGAGTTTTGATTTTTCAGAAAAAGAAAAAAAAAAATTCGTTCAAAAGATGATCAGCAGAATGCAAAAAGGTAGTGTTTTTGCGTGCCATATACCTGAGTTAAAGTGTCTGGACGTTGATTATAAAGTCAGCGTAACTCACTTGTCACTTGAGATTTCCTGGAGCAGTGTTGTAAAGAGCGTGAAGCGAGAAAAAGCGACAAGCTCCTTTTCGCTTAAAGCGAGAAGCGAGAAGCGAAGCGCTCGCTTTTTTGAAGTGAAGCGTAATTTTTAAAAAAAATATTAAAATAAATATTGAAAGAAAAAAAAGGCAGTAAGAACTAAGAAGAACTGAAACAAAAAAGAAGGCAGTAAGTAAGAAAAAAATTGGGCAGCATTTCGCTGCAATTTAAGACTGAAACAGTGAAAATAGAAGAAGAAGAAGAAGAAGAAGAAGAAGAAGAAGAAGGAAGAAGAAAAAAAATTGGCAGCATTTCGCTGCTATTTTGAGGCTGAAACAGTGAAAGAAAAAAAAGAAGAAGAAGGAGGAGGAGGAGGAGAAATCACATACCCGGGCTTGAACTTAATGAAATTGAACTTGAAAAGTGCTGAAAATGGAACCCTAGTCGCTGTTTTTCTCTGCTGCTAGATGATGTTTTGAAAAAAGACAGTTTTTTTTTATTTAATTAACGTTGGCAGCCACTTAATATAGTGAAGCGCTCGCTACTGTCGCTTCTCGCTTTTTTGGCAGAAGCTCACGCTTCATATCACCTGTTACGCTTCACAGCACAGAAGCGACCATGTGCCCGCCTCGCTTCGCTTTGGAATGTTTTAGCCTTTCAAGGATTGGTATAATTTTGACGTTTAATGGAGGGAACAAAAGAATACTTGTAACTTCAATGTTTACTGAAAACATGATGCCGTTGTTATATTCTTTGCAGGATGATCCTAACACAAACGCTGGTCGAGGTTCAAATTTGACTGAAGATGGTCATGTTGAGTGTGATGCCAGCATCATGGATGGTGATTCTGGCACATTTGGTGCTGTAGGTGCAGTGCCAGGTATTCTTAGAGCAGATGCATGCACTTTTTGCTCGAACAAATCATCCATTCACTACTTCTTTTTGGGGTTTACTTGTTATTTTCTCCTTTCGTATTCATACCCCTAGTTAATTGTTGCTTCTGTTTTGGTTTACTCTTGCTTTATCTTCTGTGAAGTTAATGTTACCAGGTGTGAGAAATTCCATTCAGATTGCAGCTTTGTTGGTCAAGGAACAGATGTCTGGTTCGCCACTTCTGGGACGAATATCTCCAATGTATGATTACTGGTGATATATAGATATGTTTTTTTTCTCTAACAGTAATTTAAAAGAAGATCAATTAACTTTCTCCGTCTATCACATCCTATGTGACGAGATTTGTCTAGAAACGAAGTTTAACGAACAAAGAAGAACATATACACAAGCTAAATATATGCAAAGTACCAAAATTGTTCTTAAAGCCAACAAGTAAATGTGAGGAGGTGAGAGTTTCACATGTCCTTTATTATTTCTATCCTAATAAAAATGTGAATTTTTTATCAAGTGGGTTTCAACAGGTCATGTCATTAAGAGTTAAAGACTAAAAGGAAAAATGCGCCACATAAAATGGGACCGGAGAGAGTATCTTTTTCTATTGCGCACAGTTCCGTCCCAGAAAGATTGGCACCTCTTTGAATATGTACATTCTCATTTTACCCTTTAGTGAGATGCTCTTGGAAGTGACATAATTTGTTGTGGGCTCTTGGAAAAGTGTGACATGATTTCTTAAACTCTGTGTCCAGTCAAATGGTGCCAAACAAATTGAGTGAAGCTTTTATTTTTTGATTGATCTTTTTGCATTTTACTTTAACTGTTTTTTCGTCCTACTGTCATTTTCTGATGTAGCTTTTCTCCCTCCCCACCTCATCCTCCACCCCTCAAAAATTACCTTTCTTATTCAGGTTTTTGGTTGGTGAAGGTGCTCGTACATGGGCAATGTCCAGAGGCATTGTTTCTCCATCAACTGTGTCAGAGGCTGAAGAGGTAGTATTTGCTTGTTTCATGATAGGTTTTTATTTGCACTGAAACCATTCATAAACACTATTTCTAAGCTTGTAGTTAATTGAATTCGTGCTACTTCCCGCTAATTTGGAAAATGACATGGACATTTTTGTCTGATATGAAACCTGGAGAACGCTGAAATTGAATCAAAATCGTGAAAATGCTGGCAGTTTGTTTCGGATTTCATTTCGGGTAGTTTGCAGAACTTTTGCTGCTTCTGTGTAGCTTCTTGTGTGTGTCTTTTGAGTGTTGACCTTTTGCTTGCATCTACTAGCGCCATATATTGTGCCTCATTCCCATGTCAACACCTAATAATTTGTCTCTTCTTCCTTCCCAACTTTTGTTTGTTCGCATAATTTGCTGAGCCTTCCCCTTCTTCCTGGTTAAGTTTCCATAGTTGCAACAACCACCCTTTTTTCCCCTAGGCCTAGAGATAGATGTATTGCGAGGCAAAAACTGGTATAGACATATTGTTTGCTGATGTTTCTCTGAACTAAGGGCATCAATGATGGTTATTTAACAGCATTGGAGGTCTATATTTAGTTAGAAGGGTGGTCTCTGTCCATTTTAAACTATCTGGATAGGTCCTTGTGTACACTCTTCTGTTCAGAAAAGTTAAATTTGCTCTAAATATGGAATGTGGAATAATGTAGCTTGTTTTGTGGAGACAGTGGCTTGTGACTGAGAGGGCCAGAACCCAATGGGAAAGGTACAAAGGGATGCTTGATGACGCCAAGGATGTTAATGACGTTTCTGCCGCTAAGATGGCACACCCTAAGGATTCTGGTACAGTATCAGGTATTTCACCACTGTCCATGCCCTTTTCAATTTATAAGCTGTTAAATACATAATTATGCAACAATTTAAGCTTTTAGATAATGTGGTCACACATTTTCAAAATGAGGCTACAATATTCTCTGATTTCTTTACAATCATTGGTTATCATACTGCAAGGAAGACTAATAATTGATACCATTAGTACCCCCCACCCCCACCCCCCAAAAAAAGGGGAAGGAAATCTTAATAATTTTTATGTTTAGAATCTTTGCATGCATAATGTTGCATATTCTAGTTTAAGAAGCCTTACATCAATATACACTTTATAGGCTGTGACAGAGGTTGTCCATTGCATCATTTACATTTTTCTTGTGCTTTAGGGTGCTAGACAACTACACAACATTTGAACTTTATCCTTAAAATATGATGTAGCTTAGAAAAGATTGTACTATCTTTATTTTTATCTATTAGTTAGAAATAAAGTTGTATCTAGTATAGGAGCCGGAATATTTTTTGTAAGCTCAAATGCCAAATCATGTACTTCTTGCATCTTCTTGGTGCCATCTATTGAAATCACTTACTTTATCAAAAAAAATAAAAATTAAAGTTTTATCTATCAAATAATAATCATATCTTTTAGCTAGAGATAGGGTTCTAACTTGTTTAGAACTCCCTATTTTATAAATAGGATGATAGGTTCTAAGGTAATTTATTAGAAACTTGCATAATTAAAATTTAGTATTAAAATCCCTCTCCTTTTTCCGTCTGTCTCTTTCTGTAATTCCCTTCTCTCTCTCTCTCTCTCTCTCTCTCTCTCTCTCAATCTTCTCTTCTTATATTTGTATTCTTTTTCTTGTTTCTCTCTTTGATCTCCTTTCCTTGTCCCTTCCTCATTTATTCACCTTCCCTTTTCCCCTCCACCCTTCTTGGTAATACATCATCGTATAAGTTCATATTTTCAAAAAAAGAAATTGTCAAATGGAATGAGTTCTATCCCTCTGGGGTAGGGGTAAGGTCTGCGTACACTCTACCCTCCCCAGACCCCATTAGTGGGATTCTACTGGGTTGTTGTTGTTGTTGTCAAATGGAATGAGTTGTCCAGAAGACATCTCTTTTTGATTGAGCATTTATATCTAATCAATGACTGTTAATTTTCTTGAAAACTTTCAGATACTCCAGAAGTGGATAACCAATCAAGAGGAAATGGAGCGAGAAATCCGATCTCAATGCTTGGTGCATTAGACGAAGACTTTATTTCTGACACAGTTGGAGTTATCTGTGTCGATACAGAAGGACATATAGCTTGTGGGTCCTCAAGTGGTGGTATAGCTTTGAAGGTGATATTCTGAAAATGCTCGAACATTTTCAATTATACATGTGAGCAATTCACGCTCTTATCCCAAACCATCTTTTGATCAGGTGGTCAACTCTCTGTCTGTGTGGCTTGGTGGAGGGGGTGTAGGATCTTATGATTGATCTTGTCATCTTGCTGTATCGGTAGTAGTTTCTTCATCTGGGGACAGTGTTCAGAATTTGTTTTACTTTTTGTGAAAGGGAGAAGTGTGAATACTGTCACTATGCAGTTGAAAGGTTGTAATTGAATACAATGATATTTCTGGAATAGAATGGTTAGGTTAAAAATTGTATTGGCCCGTGTAATAGATAAATTTGCTCACGAAGTATTTGTCTCAACAAGATAAATATTTTCAACATCCGGGGCAACTTCTTTCTTTCTCCTTGTCCATCTCATTCCGCCTCTCCGTAGCTTTTATATGAGCTGCTGGGAACTCTTTTATAATTTAAAACGGACAACTAGTACTTGCACTGTTTAGCAAGGGCCAAACATTCATATAGGACTTGAGTAGTGTGTGCAGGAACAGCCGTTTGTTCCTCAAGATCCTTTGCTGTTTATCTATGTTTTCTCCTCTTCAAGGGGTGTATCTCTATAGCAACAGATGGTGATGGCGCGCACCAGCCATGGGATTTAGTTGGATAGTTGAAAAGCATTGTGTAGCTCAGTGTTTTGGTGGTTTTGAATATGTTCCTTATGATTTAAATCGAACAATTCATTCCCGTCATGCTTTACCTTTTTTATGCTTGGAAATGATTGTCATCCTACTACTTTCCCCTCCTCTATAATTCCTAAGTTCCTTTTTTTTCTTAACTTTTTACTTTGTTTCTGATTAACTGATTTGGAAGGCTTATTAGGGAAGTATTTTTTTAAGCAACCACCATGCTTGCAAAAGTGTCTTAACATTGTAGTATATTTTCGAACAGCTAACAGGAATATCTCCGTCTTCTTTGACCGTTGGATCTTATTTTCTTCAGTTTTTATTACCAAAGTTTTCATTTAATTCAAGTTTTTTTGTATGTCCAAGGCCAGTAGCCCATTTTGTTCCTACTCTGAAATTCTGTGGCAGATAAATTCATTGGATTACTGTTCTTACTTCCCTGGAGCTTATAACAGGTTGGTGGACGTGTGGGTCTAGCGGCAATGTATGGTTCTGGTTGTTGGGCGTCTTCAAAGGGACCTTTCGGCGCTCCTTTTATAGTTGGATGTTGTGTCAGTGGTTGTGGAGAGCACCTAATGAGAGGATTTGCTGCTCGGGAATGCTGTGTTTCGTCAGCACTGTGTGTTTGACACTGCTACTTCTGTTTTTCTCTATCTATTTCCCCTACTGAGAGCGATCCAGCAATAAGTTTGAGTTATGTTTTTTCCAGAAACCATTAAAGAATTATTAACCTGAAATCCGATCTGATTTATTGCGCAGGTCTCAAGCTGGGCCATCTTCTGCCTGTAAAAAAGTTTTACACTCTGTTGTTCAGGAGAATAGTCAGTGTGGCACTGAAAGTAGTGCTGGCTTCCTGCTAGTTCAAGCAGAATCTCCTAGAATGGTAACACCATTCTCAAGATTTTGTTATCTTTTTTTTTTTCTGTTCTACCCTTGTTAAATCTAGGAACCTATCATTCCAATACCCTTAGCTATTAATTTTCCATAGATTGCGGGTGGTTTGGCTAAGATGGATGCTGTTGAGATTGCAGCTGTTTATTCATCGTCTTCTTTTGGAATAGGTTATTTTGGCAGCTCAATGGAGAGGCCCAAGGTATATTTTCATATTTTGTGTATTATATTTGGTGGTACTTATTTACTATTGAAACTAATGGTCAAGAATCAGTAGTTGAACATTTTGTGTTCTCTCTTCTTGTTCCTCTTCTTATTTTTCTTTGTTCAACTATAGAGAAATAAGTTAATTATGGTTTTAGAAGAGTGTGATTACCCTAAATATAGTTTGGCGTTCTTCTTCTTCTTTGTTCATCTCTAAAAGTTAGACGCATGTGTAAAAGACCAACTAAGAAATTTGTACCCAAGTTTAGGACAGAAAACTGTAGTACACAACAACAACATACCCAGTATTATCCCACACCGTGGGGTCTGGGGAGGGTAGTGTGTACGCAGACCTTACCCCTACCTTATGAGAATAGAAGAGAGGCTGTTTCCAATAGACTCTCGGCAACATAATTAAAAATATTTGAACAGCATATTTCTACTTTTATAAGTCAAGATTTGTAATTGATTCAAGGTAAGCTACTTTCTAAAGAGAAGAAAACAAATATGTTCATTATCCACCGAGTTTCGAAGGCTGCGGTTGGTCCAAAGGATCGGCCCCAGACGGATTTCTCGGTCATCAAAAAAAAAAACAAAAAACAAATATGTTACCATTTCAAAAAGAAAAAAGAGAAGAAAACAAATAGAAGTTGATATGGAACATACCCTGTCTAGTTTCAACACTTCCTGGAGTCATGGTAGCTTTTGCTTTGTCAAAGTGCAGTAGTATCAAGTTTAGCAGCTAACATTTGAGCCTGATCAACAGGACAGATAGACTTATGCGTTCTAAAGAATTGGTACAATTTGTTTACTAAAGGGGCCATATTCCATGCTTATGACTAACTAAAATTCATCTGATGAAGAGAACCTTTCATTTATATGTATCTCATGTACTTCCAAGCATCACTCAGCGAACTTAGAGGAATCTTCGATGGTACATTGGTGTCCTTTTCATTTTGATTAAACCATGTTGTACAGGTTTCAGTGCTTAGGAGTACAAAGAAGCATGGTAAAACAGCAATAGGTGAGTTTGCAGCACGAGTCAGTCTTGCAGCCAAGAAAATGTAGGGTTGCAGCCGGAAAACAGTAAATGGCGACCTTCCTCTTCAATGGCATCATCATGTGGACATGCTATCGTATAATCTGAATCGCGAGGAGGACTAAAGTGCATTTTCCTTAATGTTGGGGAATTTCTTTCATCTGGAGTTTTTTTGCATAAAATGTCGGGGAATTTGATTTGTATACTCTCAAAACCACATTTTAGACAGATAACCAAAGATGTAATTTACTTAAATTGCACTAGCTAGCTCCCTGAAATCCATTTATATGGATCTAATACACTTCTAAGCATCATTGAAGTTCGAGGAATCTTTGATTGTAAAGGTGTCCTTTTCATTTTGATTAAAACATGTTGTAAAGGTTTCAGTGCTCAGGAGTACAAAGCAGCATGGTAAAAGGGATAATAATATAATCGTATCATCACCAAAAAAGAATAACTTATTTTTGATATTAATATTACAAAACCATATTTTGCGAACTGACGTTGCCGTATTATTTAGACTTGTGAACTGTTGTTCTTTTCCTAGGAATTACTAGGGGTGTACAAAGAAAATCGATAAACTGCATCAAACCAATAATTCGAGTCAAACCGGAAAAAAAATCCGATGTGATTTGGTTTGGTATTGAAAAATAAAACTCGACCATAATTGGTTTGGTTTGGTTTTAATTAAAAAAAGTCAAATCGAAACCAAACCAACCCGATAACACATTTATATAATTTTTAAAAATATTTTATACATATAAATATTTATTATAATGTAATTTATAAATATTTCTTAAACTTTTTCATAGTTTTATCTTTTAACGTATTATTTCAAGTTTAGACTTAACATTCTTGAATGGTAAATAAATTTTATAGCCCATAAATATAGTAACTCAAACAAAGTTCAAATCAATACTAATGCTAACAAAAGAAATTCAATTAAATACTAGGAATGACGATAGTGTTGGATAATTATTTTAGTTTTACATTGGTTTATAATGAAAATGCATAACTTAGTTTATCTTTTTCTTTAGTGCTTAGTGATGTAATTAATATTAGTACTTATTAGGTATACTTATTTTAGCATGACCTATATAGTATTTTAGATTATGTTAATTTTTATTATGGCTTATTAATTAGCAATATTTATTTTATGTAATTTTATTATTTTATCTTTGTTGTTGAATATTTTTGTATAATGCTATGACTTATCTCATATTATTGTGTTAGTTTTTTGAAAAACATATTATATAGTTGTATTTCAGTAAGGACTTAAGAAATATTTGGAGCACAACTTACATATTTTATGCTATGAAGACTTTACCGGAAAAAAATTCGAAAACCTGAAAAATCCGAGAAAAATCGAGATTGAAAAACCCGACTTTGTTGGTTTGGTTTGGTTTATAAATTTAAAAACCCGACACCATTGGTTTGGTTTGATAATTGAAAAATTCGAATCAAACCGACCTATGTCCACCCCTAGGAATTTCTCATACGTAACATAGCTAATTCACCTCCTTTCCGAATAACTATAATCACCTCCAATCCCAATTATTTCTATATCATATATTATAAATACAAACTTCTTTCTAGTCACTTTGTATTTATTCCCCAATAGTCACTCTGTACATAAGGTGGTCGCTAAGTTTGTTGGTCTTTCTTTTAGGCTCAGAATCAAAACCAAGTCTCTATTAATTTATAAGTAAAAATTGCATGGGGCGCACTATTTGGTTGCCCCTTTTAAACTTATACTCGTTTTATTTTTCCGTTTGCATCCGTACATATTTTTTTTGTTAAAAGCGTTTTAAAAAGACGATTTTGCCCTTCTTTAATAAAAGACTATTGACAAAACTGTAGACTGCAAGGCAAAACTTCAGCATGTTTTGGTATGAAATTTTAGCAAATGAACTAAATAACTTCAACATGCATTAGAAAAACACTAATTAGAAAATTACATACTGCAAGACAAAAACTTAAGCATGTTTAGTTTGAAGTTTTAGCAAATGAACTAAAAAACTTCAACTTGTTAAGACTGAAATTTCGGATAAAACTCATGATAAAACTGTAGACTGCATGACAAAATTTCAGCATATTTTGGTATGAAGTTTTAGCAAATGAACTAAATAACTTCAGTATGGATTAGCAAAAACTCATTAGAAAATTATATACTGCAAGACAAAAATTTAAGCATGTTTAGTCTGAAGTTTTAGCAAATGAACTAAATAACTTAAGCATGTTTATTCTAAAGTTTTAGCAAAATGAATTAAAAAACTTAAGCATGTTTAGTCTGAAGTTTTAGCAAATGAACTAAATAACTTCAGCATGCATTAGCAAAAACTCATTAGAAAATTACATATCGCAAGACAAAAAATTAAGTACGTTTAGTCTGAAGTTTTAACAAATGAACTAAATAACTTAAGCATGTTTAGTCTGAAATTTTAGCAAATGAACTAAAAAAATTAAGCATGTTTAGTCTGAAATTTTAGTAAATGAACTAAATAACTTAAGCATGTTTAGTCTGAAGTTTTAGCAAATGAACTAAAAAACTTAAGCATGTTTAGTCTGAAGTTTTAGCAAATGAACTAAATAACTTCAGCATGTTTAGACTGAAGTTTCGGATAAAACTCATGACAAAACTGTAGACTGCAGGATAAATAATTTCAGCATGCATTAGCATGAAATTTTAGCTTCAATGTGAAACAACTTCATGCTATATTAGTATGATGTTTTAGCTTCAACATGAAATAATTTTATGCTACATTAGCATGGAGTTTTAGCTTTAAGGTGAGAGGAGAGGAGGAGATCTCACGCGATTAATGCGTGATGCAGGTTTTATATCTTTTGTCAGAGGTTTAATTGCCATATCACTACTAGAAATTCAGCAAAAACCGACCAAGGTCGACCGACCAACTTTGGTCGGTCAAAAAACCGACCAAAAAACTGACCAAAGTTGGTCGGTTTTTCAAAATATTTTATTTTTTAATTTTTTTTTACGAAACCGACCAACTTTGGTCGGTTTTCTTTGGCGCAAAAATGCGGGAAACTATTTTTGAGTCCCGCAAAATTTATTTTTCAACAAACCGACCAACTTTGGTCGGTTTTTCAATTAAAATAAATACAAATTAATATTAAAAAAACCGACCAACTTTGGTTGGTAATTTTACTTTTTAATAAAACCAACCAACTTTGGTCGGTTATTTTCATGCGAAAATACAATTAAAGAGTATAAATGAAATAAAAGACAGTCTTAAAACAAAATGCACCAATGATCTAGTGGTAGAATAGTATCTTGCCATAGTACAGACCCTGATTCGATTCTCAGATGTTGAATCTTTTGATTACATAATTAAAATACCGACCAACTTTGGTCGGAAAAAACCGACCAACTTTGGTCGTTTTTTTTTTGCAATTCACTTATAGAAACATAAGTAAGCACTTTTCAAAATTTCGCACATAGCGGGAGTTTAGTATATGGTACTATCTTGTTTTGTTTAAATCCATGCTCCTCCTTCCAATTCACAGAGTGATAATGTCTTAAATGTGCTATTAAGATTCTTTCAGAAAGTTGATTCGTATTTGGTGGTTCATTTGGCAATATTTAAAGCAAGAAAGAACGAAATATGAATATTCTTATTCAGTTTAAGCGTCCTAGCTAATGACCTGATGAATTTTAGACATAGAATTTTCTCTTTACTTCCTTAGTATTTTTCTTTTTTGTAAAATAAAATAGAAATGAACAAGATTTCTTTTAGGAAACGTTTCTGAACTCGTAGTCCAATGAAGAGGAAAATTATATAGATGGGATTAAAATCTAATTCTCCATATATAGAAAAAGCAAAATAAATTTCATTTATTAAAAAATTTAATATATAAGCTTAAAGAGCGAAGCTTGCTTACGCCTCAAGAAAGTATTCCCTCGTTGCTTAACCTATACCTTGAAAATACTACCTTTTCGAAGTGACCCTACTAATAAACATTCCAATAAACTTACATACTAACAGAAAAAAGTTAGGAAACTAATGGACGAATCAGAAAATAAATAAGAAAAGCTACATTTTAAATTCCTAATTAAGCATGCTAAAAGAAAAGAAAAAACTGAAAATATGCCCTAAAGAATGGGGTTAATTTCACACGTCACCACTAAAATTTACAAGTTGTAATAAAGTCATGAAACTATTTTTTGAACTTTATTGTTTGTATTAGTAATATAAGTTACAAATTACATAATTATTTTTTTGTATCATTAAAGTAAACAATTGAACTATGCGTTAATTTCTTAAAAATTAGTCACCTTTTCATTTACGAAAACTAAAACTTGAAAAAAGTTCTTTCTTTGGTACGTGAATCTCAAGCAATAAAATATGAAAATGAAAAACCCTAACAACCTTTCATGAAGAGGAAAATATAGGAAATGAATTAAGGAAACAAAAGAAAGGGAAGAAAGCAAGCCATTTATTAGTAGGAATGGGATTTCCATCAGCTTGATCTATAAATACCTACTAAAACCCTATTAGCAAATTAGAAACAACTCATCAGTATCACCATTTTAGGGTTTAACAACTATAGTTATTCATCACATAACAACTAAAGTTTTCAGCTATTTTGCTTCCGTTCTCTCTCAGTTTCTTTCTTTTTCTGTTTCATATCATATCCATCGTCCGATCCGTCAATATTTGATCAGCAGCACAATGGCAGAAAACTCTTCTTCTCATCGTTCGATGGGTCATCGCTTTCATCCGACGGGCAGGGAAGTGCTCAACTATCTAGTAGGGTTTGTGAGAGACGAGCCACTTCCCTTTCAGAATGAACTCATGCAAGTGGCGGATCTCTACGCCGACAAGGAGCCATGGCAGATTTTCGAAGCTTATGATAGGGGAAACAACAACAACAACAACACTCGTTACTTCATAACTCCGCAAAAGAAAGAGAAACCTACGTGGAAAAGAGTTTCAAGAACTGTTGGGAAGGGCACTTGGAAGCTTCAAAACAAAGGTCGAGATGTGTTTGATGATAAAGGGAGACTCATGGGCTACGTGAAAAGTTTGAAGTACATCCCCGCTAATAAATCGTCAAACAACGTGAATGGCGAGTGGTTGATGACTGAGTACTCTTTGTTTGATCGTTATCTCGTTGCTAGGGAGACTAAGAACAAAGGTTTCGTAATTTGTAAGATCAAGAAGAAAGGCAAACCTGGTGACAAGAAAAATGGAAACAATATTGAGGAGGTAGTTAATGATGAGAAGATGAGAGAAATTGAAGAATTTATCAAGTCCGTGCTGCAAGAAGATGTTCAAGTTGAAGACAATGGAATAAGATCGAGTGGTACTATAGCAAAGGATGATCAAGAGAATAATATTATCCAATACGTAGAGGGAGATCAAGTTAGAGACCATGTACTTGGTTTGTTGGGCTCCCCAGAGGATATTGTTAATGGCGTGGATGATGAGAATGTTCAATATTGCGTAGATCAGGGAGATGAAGGCCAAGTCCATTTACTTGAAGAATATATTGATTCCGTTATGCAATCAGAAGATGTTCAAGCTGAAGACAATGGAATAATAATGTCGAATGATATTATAGCAAAGGATGATCAAGAGAATATGGAATACCAAGTCGAAGACCATCAACATGCTACTTTGTGGGCTTCCCCGGAAGATGTCGATCTCGATACTATCAATTTCTGTTAGTTAAAGGATATATTTGCTAGATAATATATGTAGTTTAATCCCAAGCTAGCTCTTAGATAAAGTTACAAACCTGTACTACAATACTATGATTTATCAATATATTTTGAATTTTTCTTATGTTTATGTAATACTTTTTACTAGCTAGGGATATATGGTCGAACATATTAAAGATGGCCGTTGATAGTTTATGTAGTACTCCTAAAAATTAATACTACTGAAAGTTCTGCCAAAAACTGCCAAAATTTTGGGCGTTCCTGTTTTTCGCTTATTATATTTTTGCGTCGATTCCCTGTTGAAGCTGCCTAGTTGGAGTGTTTAGTTTTCGAGATTATGTGGTAGCTCATTTTTGGAAGTAGTACTAGCTAGTATTAATTGTAATTAAGTATGCCCTATCTCTTAATTAATTAGTTGGTGTTACTGTTACTACTTGTTAATGCTCTGCCTTACATTAAAGTCAGATTTTTTCCCAAGTTTTTCTGAATAGTGGTAACCAATACTCCTACTAGTGTGGAATAACAAACAACAGCAAGATTCAGGGAGTTAGCTGCAGAAAGAGTGTTTCTTTTCTCATAGTCATGAATCATGATATATGTGTATAAGTGGAAAATCCACCACCAAACATTGTGGATAGATGTCATCCTAACCAGATGTCTTGAGTGTTTTGAGTATGAGAAACTTTTGGTAGGTTGAGCTCATGGGCCGAGTTAGAATGGGGAAAGGGCACACCCTCTTCGCGAAAATTACATTATGAATATATGTAAGGTTAAATTTGATGTAAATAGTTTTTATGTTTTTCGCATTTATCAATGTACTACTCTTTGAAGATACAAATACAAGATTCGGATATCAGATTTTGCTACAGAGAAATGTATAGAATTTCTTTTGGAAAGTTATTAATGTAAACATTTTAATTCAGAACTATTTGATGGTCATGTACCTGCAGGGGATGCTTATTTAATAATATATATATATATATATATATATATATATATATATATATATATATATATATATATATATATGAGAGAGAGAGAGAGAGAGAGAGAGAGAGAGAGAGAGAGAGAGAGTACATAGATCGAAGAGAATTTGGATGGGGATGATGAGTCAGAATGCATTTTGGGTCTGTACAAGCAGTACTAATTAGTACTAGTAATTTACAATAGGTTGCTATTTTATGAAGGTGAGTTGGAAGTATATAGCAAAGCTTCTCTGATATGAAACTACATACTACTCAATAATCAAATTTAATTCAACCACATATGCATCTGAGGAAGCGGATCTTTGGTTGGAACTTCCTCTGTTGGATATGATGATGTTGAACCAGATGATGAAAATGATTATTTGGCAGGTCCAATTGAATACGAAGAAGTTAGAAGAAGAAACAGAAGATGTGTTAAGATTTGAACTCAATTGGACTCTTCAGTGAGCAATAATAAAAGATAACAAGTTGGTTTCGGTAGAATTAACACAAAATAGAAATGAAAACAAATTAAGATGAATCGTTACTATATTCTCGTGTCTCAATATTGTAGTTAAGTTGAATATATATAGGAAATCAATGAAAATAGAATAGAGGATTGTCTCATTACTTCACCTGTTAGAAGTTTTCATTGAATCTTAGGGGCTTCGTTAAATTGATACACTTTTTACTTAATTGTGTTTTCAAATCCAATACCAATAATAACAACATGCATATGAATCCTCAATATCAATTTCACAATATTTGAATCCATTTCATTTTGATATTCAATAATTTGGAATATGATCCCAACCCTAAAGATTGTTTACATAATTCTACATTTCTACTGATAAAAAAGTTTCTAGATGCGCAAAAAAGACTCCTTTAGAAAATGGACTAACTGGGAGTTTCATCTTTTTCAGACATAGATGTACTAACTACGAAAACCTAGTTTTCAAGTCTCATCAAATATATGAGCACAAACCATGCACTTCTCTTTTGCAATTTATTAAATTTTCTTTTGACTAGTAGTAGTATATATAAGTGAGTTGTGAGAGGACTGACATTGGACATTCGGAGACTATGCTGTTTATCCATTGTACAGTTTGCTTGGTTTTGTGGGACACGTCAATAACATTAAAAATATGGGTCGCCTTTTCAATAAATTCCATTCGCATTTCATAACAAATGACTAAATTTCACGAGCGTCCATCTCTAGCTTTGTTTTTATTACACAAAAGTCACAATTCTTTATTTTGTTACTTAAAAGTTATTTTATTTTGCTCTACTTATCACAAAAATAACTTTTGCGGATTTTTATAAAAAAAATACGCCTGAAATGTGAGAGAAAATAACAAAAATAATTCTTATAATTGGGGGTAAGTTTAATTAAAACGGGCCTTAAATATACTCCTTAGCAGTTTTGATCCCATACGGCTGTCATAAGCGAGTACTTTTGATTTTCGTTGAGCATAGTGTATACGGTCGAAATAGATTTCGGCCTTCGTACGTCTGATCGAGTTCGAAAGATAATCGATCGAAGTGAGACGTCGAGATGGGTTTCGAAGATGTTACAAATAAGCTTTGAACCCGAGGGGCCGACCAATGTCGAGTTCGATATCATTATTAAGCTCGAATCCAAATCGAACTATGATGCAAAGTAAAGCTATCAAGCTTATGATCCAGAGACCGACCAACATTGACCCCGAATCAATTTAAGGGTCCCAGTCAGAATCGAGCTTTAGCCAAGATCGAGAGCTCGAGTCAAGATCGAGCTCACAGACAAAAGCCGTTGCAATCCCACTAGAGGAGAGAATCTTGGCAGGAATTGTGAAAAAGCTAATTTATCATGGATCTCCCACTGAGTATTTTTAATTATATTTAAAGTAAGATCCCTCTACTATAAAGGGAGGGTTATCATTTCTGTAAGGGCAGTTTTTTGGAGCTCACATTGTAGTTCAAGCACCATATCCTCTTATATTTAAGAGTCACTCTTTTAAGCCTCATAAACTGATTCATCTTGCTTAGTCCTAAAAATCATCTTCTTTACAACTTTGTTTATTTTGCATTCTTTGCGGTCCATATTTGATATTTTCTTTTATCCTTACGATTTGTATTAAGCTATATCACATATCCTTATAACTACGAATAAATTCAACTATATTCATTTTTCGGGTAAACAGTTTGGCGCTCACCGTGGGGCTAAGGATAACAGTGCTTATTTGATACGAATCTGAAAAAATACGCCATTGTGTTTTGCGCTTGTTTCCAAAAATATCTTGAATTTCGGATTAGCTACGACTAATCATTAATCAAATGGCTTCACCAATCGACAACGGGGCCAGTCTTCAAGACGAAAATAACTTGACACCCATTACTGAAAGACCACTTGTAAACGCCGTTGGAGTTTGAATCGGAGTGCCAATAGATATCAATTCGCATGTAGCCATTGAAGCGAACCTACATGCTGAACCCGAGAATAGCATCCATGTTGGCACTCGGTCTACAGCTCGAGATACCCATAACGTCGAGGAAAATGGTGTTAACTTGCGTATGATTTTCGAAATGTTGCAAGCCCAACAGGCAGCAATAGCTCAGTTGCAGAGCCAAACCCAGCTACAAAGCAGGCCAGAGCCCAATCCACCTCGAGAAATTACCCACAGAACGGAGTCAGCCATAGTGAAGTCAAATGAGCAAAAATCGGGGACTACTCCCGAAATTGCTAAATTGCTCGAGGAACTCACAAAGCGAGTCGAAGCCAACGATAAAAAAGTAAAAACTTATAACTCTAGGGTCGATCAGATCCCGGGTGCTCCACCAATGATAAAAGGGTTGGATTCGAAAAAATTTGTGCAAAAACTTTTTCCCTCGAGCGCAGCCCCGAAACCAATCCCCAGAATATTCCGTATGCCCAAAATTCCCAAATATAACGGAACGACCGATCCCAACGAGCACGTCACTTCTTACACATGTGCCATCAAGGGCAATGATTTAGAAGACAATGAAATCGAATCTGTGTTGTTAAAAAAAATTCGGAGAGACCCTCTCGAAGGGGGCAATGATTTGGTATCACAACCTACCACCAAATTCCATCGACTCATTCGCCGTGTTAGCAGATTCTTTTGTGAAAGCACATGCTGGCGCCATAAAAGTCAAAACAAGGAAATCGGACCTCTTCAAGGTAAGACAAAAGGATAACGAGATGTTGAGGGAGTTCGTATCTCGTTTTCAAATGGAACGAATGGACTTGCCACCAGTCACAGATGATTGGGTTGTTCAGGCTTTCACTCAAGGTTTGAACGAATGAAGTTCGACGGCTTAACAACAATTAAAGCATAACCTGATCGAATACCTAGCCATCACGTGGGCCGACATGCACAATCGGTACCAATAAAAAGTTAGGGTCGAAGATGATCAATTGGGGTCTGAACCCGCTGTTCGAAGGGATACTAATCGAGAACGAGGTCCGATCGGGGATCGATACCAATCGTACAACGGAAGCCACAGAGTCAGTGAATTGAGACATAACCTCAGGCAAAATAACAAAAGAAGTGATCGAGGTCAAGGATCCCGGGGGCTGATGAACAGAAGCAGGTTCGATAGGCATGCCGGATCTAAGGAAGCGCCTCGGTTATCGGAATATAACTTCAGCATTGATGCATCCGACATCGTTTCGGCTATCGGACGCATCAAAGACACTAAATGGCCTCGACCCATGTAGACCGATCCTGCCCCAGAGGAATCCCAATCAAATGTGCGAATATCATGGCACCCATGGCTACAGAACGGAAGATTGCAGGCAACTAAGAGAGGACGTAGCCCAGTTATTCAACAAAGGGCACCTTCGAGAATTTTTTAGCGATAGGGCGAAGAACCATTTTAAAAATAGGAATTTCGGCAAGGAAAACAAATAAGAAGAACCACAGCATGTCATTCACATGATCATCAGCGGCGCCGATACCCCTCAGGGACCAGTGCTTAAACGTACTAAAACATCGATTGTGAGAGAAAAACGATCTCGAACTCAAGATTACACACCCATAGAAACTTTGTTCTTCAATGATGAAGATTCAGAAGGAGTCATACAACCTCATAATGATGCACTAGTAATATCCGTACTCATGAATAAAATTAAAGTTAAGCGTGTGTTGATTGATCCAGGTAGCTCGGCCAATATCATCAGATTGAAGGTCGTAGAACAGCTTGGCCTGCAGGACCAGATCGTACCCGCAACCCTGGTTCTAAATGGATTCAATATGGCATGTGAAACCACAAAATATGAGATAATTCTACCAATAAACATGGCCGGAACCATCCAGGAAATGAAGTTCCACGTGATCGAAGGCGACATGAGATATAACGCCCTTTTCGGAAGGCCATGGATCCACAACATGAGAGTTGTACCTTCGACCCTACACCAGGTCCTCAAATTCCCAACATCGAAAGGAGTCAAAATAGTGTACGGAGAACAACCAGCCGCAAGAGAAATGTTCGCCATCGAGGAAGCGGAACCAATATCCTCGCCTTCGCCAGTAAAGGGATCGGGCTCAGAAGGGGAACGATATACCAAATAGCAATCACAGACATCGGCTTTGACCCAACCAGATAACCAGAAGATCGAAGAAGATGATGATCAGAGGATCCCTCGATCCTTCATGATTCACGATGACTCCGACGCCACCAAATCAACGATTGAGGAATTGGATAAAGTCACACTAATCGAGCACTGGCTCGAAAAGAAGGTATACCTGGGAACGGGGTTGAGCCCCGAACTCAGGAAGAAACTTATTCAATTTCTTATCGATAACATTGATTGATTTGCCTGGTTCCATTTAGATATAACAAGGATCCCACCTGACATAACGACGTATCGGCTAAGCTTGGACCCTAGGTTCAGACCGGTGAAGCAAAAGAGAATACCCCAGTCCGAGGTAAAGCATGCATTCATGAAGGATGAGGTAACCAAACTTCTCAAGATAGGGTCCATTCGGAAGGTGAAATATCCCGAATGGTTAGCCAATGTAGTTGTAGTTCCTAAAAAAAGGGAACAAACTTAGAATGTGTGTAGATTATAAGGATTTGAACGAAGCATGCCCCAAAGATTCTTTTTCGCTGCCCAACATCGATCGCATGATCGATGCCATGGCCGGCCATGAGATTCTCACTTTTCTCGATGCCTATTCCGGGTATAATCAAATCCAGATGAACCCGGAGGACCAGGAAAAGACTTTATTTGTCACCAAATATGGAACATATTGTTATAATGTCATGCCCTTCGGGAAATGCAGGGGCTACTTACCAACGCCTAGTAAATAAAATATTCGAAGAACAAATAGGTAAATCAATGAAAGTTTATATTGATGACATGCTAGTTAAGTCCCTGCGCTCAGAGGACCATTTGACCCATTTACAGGAAACGTTCGAGATTTTGAGGAAATATAACATGAAGCTCAACCCCGAAAAATGTCCTTTCGGGATCAGTTCGGGCAAGTTCCTCGGCTTCATGGTGTCAAATCGGGGAATTGACATTAACCCCTATAAAATCAAGGACATCAAAGACATCACCATCGTGGACAGCGTGAAAGTTGTACAAAGGCTAATGGGATGGATAGCAGCCTTAGGCCGATTTATTTCGAGATCATCAGATCGAAGTCACAAATTTTTCTATCTACTCAAAAAGAAGAACGATTTCGCTTGGACCCCGGAATGCCAATAGGCGTTAGAGGAACTAAAACGATATCTATCGAGCCCACCACTTCTTCACACTCCAAAAATAGACGAAAAACTTTGCTTGTACTTGGCAGTATCGGAAATCACAGTAAGCGGTGTCCTAGTTTGGGAAGAGCAAGGTACGCAATTTTCTGTTTATTATATAAGTCAGACCTTAGGAGAAGCATAAACTAGATATCCGCACCTAGAAAAATTGGCACTTGCACTGATAAGCGCCTCTAGAAAGTTAAGACCGTACTTTCAATGTCACCCCATATGCGTATTAACCACTTACCCGCTTCGTAATATTTTGCACAAGCCCGAACTATCAGGCCGATTGGCCAAATGGGCAGTCAAACTCAGTGGGTACGATATCGAATATCAATCCCGTACGACCATCAAGTATCAAATTTTAGCAGACTTCGGGGCCGATTTCACGCCAACCCTCGTACCCGAAGTCGAAAAATAACTCCTGTTGAAATCGGGTACGTCATCGGGGTATGGACCCTTTTTACGGACGGGGCTTCGAACGTGAAGGGGTCCGGGCTAGGCATAGTTTTAAAGTCACGCACGGGTAACACTATTAGGCAATCTATTAAAACTACCAGGTTGACTAACAACGAAGCCGAGTATGAGGCCATAATTACAGGTCTCGAGCTAGCTAAAAACTTGGAAGCAGAAGTCATTGAAGCCAAATGTGACTCTTTACTGGTGGTAAGTCAAGTAAACAAAACCTTCAAAGTTCGAGAAGATAGAATGCAAAGGTATTTGGACAAACTACATGTCACTTTGCACCATTTCAAAGAATGGACTTTACAGCATGTTCCACGAGAGCAAAACAGTGAGGCTGATGCACTTGCGAATTTGGGATCATCGGTCGAGGAAGGTGACTTGAGCTCGGGGACTGTCGTTCAACTCTCGAGATCTGTGATCGAAGAAGGTCACGCCGAGATAAATTTTACGAGCTTAACTTGGGATTGGAGAAATAAGTATATTGAATACTTAAAGAACGGAAAGTTCTCATCGGACCGTAAAGATTCAAGGGCCCTACGGACTAAAGCTGCTTGATTCACGTTGGCTTCAGATGGAACGCTATACCGAAGGACATTTGATAGACCATTGGCAGTATGCTTGGGTCCAGGAGATACCGATTACATCCTACGTGAGGTGCACAAGGGCACTTGTGGGAATCACTCCGGTGCCTATCCATTAGTCCGAACAATAATCAGGGCAGGGTATTATTGGATCGATATGGGCAAAGATGCGAAGGAATTTGTTCGAAAGTGTGACAAATGTCAAAGGTTTGCAGCAATGATCCATCAACCCGGAGAGCAACTTCACTCAGAACTATCCCCATGGCCATTCATGAAATGGGGAATGGATATCGTGGGCCCTCTGCCATTGACCACAGGTAAAGCTAAATTTATTTTATTTATGACTGACTATTTCTCTAAATGGGTTGAAGCACAGGCATTCGAGAAAGTAAGAGAGAGAGAGAGAGAAGTTATAGACTTTATTTGGGATCATATCGTATGTCGATTCGGGATACCCGCCGAAATAGTATGTGACAATGGGAAATAATTTGTTGGCAGCAAAGTGATGAAATTCTTCAAAGATTACAAAATAAGAAGGATATTATCAACACCGTATCACCCCAGTGGGAACGGACAGGCCGAATCAACGAACAAAACTATCATTCAAAACCTAAAGAAGAGGCTGAACTACGCTAAAGGAAAGTGGAGAGAAATCCTACCTGAAGTCCTTTGGGCATATCGAACAATGTCAAAATCTAGTACGGGGGCAACCCCGTTCTCCTTAGTATATGGGTCCGAAGCCTTGATACCAGTCGAAGTCAGCGAACCCAGTGCCAGATTTTGATATACAACAGAAGAATCAAATAACTAGGCTATGAACACTAGCCTCGAATTATCGGACGAAAAATGAGAAGTTGCTCTCATCCAATTGGCCGCCCAAAAGCAACGGATCAAAAGATACTATAATCGAAGAACCAAGCTCCGCCATTTTAAGCCCGGGGACTTAGTGCTAAGGAAAGTCACCCTCAATACCCAAAATCCGAATGAAAGAAAACTAGGACCGAACTGGGAAGGACTATATTAGGTTCTCGAGAACGTCGGAAAGGGGTCATACAAGCTCGGCATTATAAACGGCAAACAACTATCAAGCAATTGGAATGTGTCACATCTAAAATGATACTACTGCTAAGGTACGACCCTACCATATTCATTTACATTTCAAAACTAACCCCTGCAGAAGTCCGATCAGGAGCTAAGATGGATCCTTCAATACGAAGCCTTAGATTTGAAAGCATGCGTTGCACTCTTTTTCCCTTAGATCGGTTTTATCCCAAATGGGTTTTTCGGCAAGGTTTTTAATGAGGCAACCAATGATCGTACTACACTTACAACAGTATCCGAGGCCTCTTTACAATCGACCTCGAATACTGGGGAGGCATTAGCCCTCAAATATATCAAGTTCTGATGCAAGAAAGTAATTTCGCAACAACGGGGTTCCAATAAGAAAAGTTGTAAGAGCCAAATGGGCAAAACGAACTATGCTCATGTAGTTGACCCGAACCCGGACGAGAAACATGAACACATGTATAATGACTTGCAAAGAAAGTTCTCCTCTTTACTGACATCTTATATCCAAGAAAAATTCCTCTATTTGGAGATTTATTACGCAAACAGAATTAAGATAAACTCGACTACTAAGCCTACGGGCTACTTTTATTTCGAGTTCGAGCAAGCACTCACTCGACCGTCATGCCTACGGGCTACATTACTTCGAGTTCGAATCATTCACTCGACGACTAAGCCTATGGGCTACTTTTATTTCGAGTTCGAGCAAGCACTCACTCGACCATTACGCCTACGGGCTACATTACTTTGAGTTTGAATCATTCACTAGATTACTAAGCCTACATGCTACTTTTATTCCGAGTTCGAGCAAACACTCACTCGACCATTACGCCTACGGGCTACATTACTTCGAGTTCGAATCATTCACTCGACTACTAAGCCTACGGGCTACTTTTATTTCGAGTTCGAGCAAACACTCACTCGACCATTACGCCTACGGGCTACATTACTTCGAGTTCAAATCATTCACTCGACTACTAAGCCTACGGGCTACTTTTATTTTGAGTTCGAGCAAACACTCACTCAACCATTATGCCTACGGGCTACATTACTTCGAGCTCGAATCATTCACTCGACTACTTAGCCTACAAACTACTTTTATTTCGAGTTCGAGCAAACACTCACTCGACTATTACTCCTACGGGCTACATTACTTTGAGTTCGAATCATTCACTCGATGACTAAGCCTATGGGCTACTTTTATTTCGAGTTCGAGCAAGCACTCGCTCGACCATTACGCCTTACGGGCTACATTGCTTCGAGTTTGAATCATTCACTCGACTACTAAGCCTACGGGCTACTTTTATTTTGAGTTCAAGCAAGCACTCACTCGACCATTATGCCTACGGGCTATATTTCTTCGGGCTTGAATCATTGACTCAACTAATAAGCCTAAAGGCTACATCACTTCAAGTTTGAATAAGCGCTCGCTCGATTATAGAGGCTATGAAGTCCAAATTTTATTAAGTTGTTTAAATCCTTGTGAAAACATTCATAAGGTGTGAATAAAGTCTACACAAGACTGGAAACAAAACAAAAGCAAGTCGGTAAAAAAGGGGATATTCCTATATACAAAATTGTTTACATGATTGATTACAACGTAAAAATTAAGGACTAAGCTTCCTGGTCATCTCTAGGAGCGGTCTCTTCTCTATCGGGCTCCCCCCGTTCTCGGATTCGCTCTTACTCCCATCGTTATCATCATTGTCATCATGGGAAACCAAGGCTTCAGCATCGGCTTCGAGTTCTTTGGCCCTTTTTATCTCTTCAGCGAAGTCGAAACCACGAGCATGGATCTCCTTGAGGGTTTCCCTCCGAGATCGACACTTAGCAAGTTCAGCGATCCAATGTGCTCGAGTATCGGCGGTCTCGGTTGCCTCTCTTGGTTGGACCTGGGCAGCTTCAGCATCGGCCCGATAGACGGCCACAAGTGCATCCGCATCGGCCTTTGCCTTTTCGGCATCAGATTCGGCCTTGGCAAGTACAGAGGCCAACCGAGCCTCGAGCTCCTCTATTCTTCTTGCTTGAACCAGGCCTTTTTCCTTCATTCTATGAAGTTGGGTTTCGGCCGATGATAACTGGGCTCGAGCAGTTTCTTTCTCTGCAGCAAAGCGGTCCATACCTTTTTTCCACTGCAAAGAGTCCGCTTTTATCATGTCGACCTCCTCACGAAGCTTCCCGGTCATCTCATTTTTTTGCTGCAACTGTGAGACCAAAAAATTAGCCATCGTTCCGGTATCAAGCCCATAGGCTTTTAAAAGTATCATTACCTGCTCAAACAGATCGATCTGATCTCGGTAAGCCTTGGCCAACTCAGCTCAGAGGTCTTTTATTTCCTCTTCCCTTTGCCCTAAGAGAAGTTTTAGGGAGTTCCTCTCATCAGTAACCCGTTGAAGGTTGGCCTCGTATCGACGCAGCTCGTTTTGGGACCGAGAACATGTTTCTCGATGAACTGTCGCTGCCTGCAAAGAAATGAGAAATGAAAAGTAAACATAAAGGTAGTACCGACAAAATAATTATAAGGCTTACCTGATTCAAAGCCTGCTGCACCCCGTGAAAAAGATCTGATTCATCACTAGTACCGGCAACGTCCTCGATACCGGTAAACATGTCACGAAAGGGATCCTCCCCATTATGAGGCATGTCTAGATCGAGGGCCCCCAAAGCTTGGGCTTCCCGAATTACCCCTGCAGAAAAAGCAGGAAAGGTGGGCGAATCTTTGATTGTTGCTGCCCCAAATGAATCACTTGGAGCATTCTCTTCGGTTCGAAGGGATTCAAGAGGGGCCCCTTCAGACATATCCCCCATCTGTTGGCTCCGATGGGATGCATTTTCGATCTCCGATAATTTAGGGATTCCGCCTGAATCTTTCTCCGGTATATCCTCAGTTCGAGGCAGAGCCTCATGAAGCATCATCGATCCAGCTGTCGATGGGGCATCGGTGGTTCTCTTCGTTCGGGCCGCCAGCGCGGACCCATCGTTTTCTTTTTCTTCTTCTTCTTCTTCTTCTTCTTCTTCTTCTTCTTCTTCGTCATCTTCATCCCTTAAATGCAAAACTGATTCCATGGTCAAAGGAATGGTATTCTTGTTCGGCTTACAATCTGTCCTCTTCTTGGATTTTGGATCTTCGGGAACATAGGCTCTTTTCCTTTTATTTTCCTTCACCGGCTTTGGGACAAAGGCCAAAGTTTCTTCCTCATTGGACAAGGGCCTCAAAACCGCATCTTTGCCCAAACCTGCATATGGAGAATTTTATTAGAATTTTATTCAGACCTTTATTTATATTATTCTAGAAGCTCGTGCACTTGTGACTCCAGTTCTGGGATGGTATTTAGATATCACGATTATTATGGAATACTCACTTTATTTCAAACATTATTTCCGTATTTGTTTTTTTGTTATTAATTAATTTAAAATTTTGTTTTAAATGGCTAATTATATTCTAACGTTGGCTTGCCTAGCAAGTGAAATGTTAGGCGCCATCACGGTCCCGAAGGTGGGAAATTTTGGGCCGTGATAGTTGGTATCAGAGCACTAGGTTACGTAGGTCTCACGAGTCACGAGCAAGTTTAGTAAAGTCTGAAGGATCGGTACGGAGACGTATGTACTTATCTCTCAGAGGTTATGAAGTTTAGGAACAATATCCCTTCTTTCTTATTCTATCGTGCGATTTTATTCTATCATCGATGATTGAACCATTCTATTCTTATTCGCTTGCAGATGGCGAAGACACGTAATACATCTACCGACTGACAGAGACCAGAGCCCCCGGTGGAAACTATGGTCAGGGGTAGAGGTTGAGGCCGAGGTCGTGCTAGAGGTCGAGGCCGAGGCGGAGGTAGAGCTCAGTCTAGAGCTCGAGCAGCAACACCTATTGTAGAACCTCAGGTGGATCTTCAGGAGGAGGTTCCAGTTCACACTATACCAGTTAGACCAGTTCAGATCCCGAAAGGATTCTTAGCTACTCCAGTACTTTAGGACGCTCTAGTCCGTTTGGTGAGCCTAATGGAGGGTGTGGCCCAGAATGGTACGTTTTCAGTTGCACCAGCCGTTTCACATATTGGGGAAGGAGCACAAACTCCTACTACTCCAGCTCCGGAATAGATGGCTCCCCACAATCAGGCTCCAGCAGCCCCGCCAGTTGGGGTAGTTCAGCCAGTTGTTGCGGCACAGAACGGTGATAGTCCTGCCATGTCTTTTGAGGCCTTATTGAGACTGGATAATTTTACCAAGCCCTTTCCAGTTCACTTCAGTGGTACACCTTCTGAGGACCCCCAGGATTATCTTGACTGCTGCCATGAGGTGTTGCGGAACATGGGTGTAGTTGAGACCAATTGGGTTGATTTTGCTGTATTTCAAATGACGGGTTCCGCCAAGAGGTGGTGGAGAGATTATACATTGAACAGACCAGTTGGATCGCCTGCACTTACCTGGGAGCAGTTCTCGCAGCTATTTTTGGAGAAGTTCCTTCTTATCACACTGAGAGAAAATTACCGCAGGCAATTTGAGCATCTGCAGCAGGGCAGTATGACTGTTACTCATTATGAGTCTCGTTTTGTGAATCTAACCCGTCATGCTCTTCTTTTACTTCCTACCGAGGGAGAGAGAGTGAGGAGGTTTATTGAGGGACTTGCTCACCCTATCAGGCTTCAGATGGCCAAGGAAACCGGAAGTGAGATTTCCTTTCAGGCGGCTGCTAATGTCGCGAGGAGGATCGAGATGGTTCTTGCACATGAGAGAGGGCAGAGGTATGATAATAGGCCTCGTCAGTTTGGTGGTTTTAGTGGTGCTTCTTCTGGAGGCAGGGTAATTTTGGTTGAGGTCATCCTCCCAAACCGTTTTATTCAGAACTTCAGGCATATCCCGGTGCTTCAGGGAGTCACGGTCGGTCCTATTATGCCTTACTCTGGGCAGCCAGCATTTAGTGCACATTCAGCTCCTATTAGTGCACCATCACTCCAGAGTCACTACAGCAGTTATCCGGCCCGTTCGGTTCAGCTTCAGCTTCAGCAGCCACGACATCAGGATAGGTGTTATGAGTGTGGGAACATTGGTCACATCAAGAGGTATTGTCCTAGGTTGTCGAGTAACAGATCTCGGCAGGATTCTCGTGCCATCATACCGGCACCGGTTTCTTCACCGCCTGCTCAGCCAGCTAGAGGTAGGGGTGAGGCAGCTAGAGGTGGAGGTCAGGCCATTAGAGGTGGAGGTCAGGCCGTTAGAGGTGGAGGCCAGGTAGTTAGAGGTCGTCCCAGAGACGCAGTTCAGAGTGGTGGGGGCCAGCCCCGATTTTATGCTTTTCCAGCTAGGCCTGAGGCCGAGTCATCCGATGCCGTGATCACAGGTATTATTCCAGTTTGTCATAGAGATGCTTCAGTTCTATTTAATCCATGATCTACTTATTCCTATGTGTCCTCCTATTTTGCTTCGTATTTGGTTGTGCCTCGTGATTCTCTGATTGCTTCTGTGTGTGTATCTACACCGGCAGGAGACTCTGTTGTAGTAGACCATGTCTATCGTTCATGTGTGATTACTATTGGTAGTCTTAAGACTAGTATGGATCTTCTACTTCTTGATATGGTAGATTTTGATGTCATCTTGGGTTTGGATTGTCTATCACCTTATCATGATATATTGGATTGTCATGCCAAGATGGTAACCCTAGCCATGCCGGGGTTACCTCGGTTAGAGTGGAAAGGAACTCTTGGTCATTCTGCCAGTAGTGTTATTTCTTATATGAAAGCTCGGCGTATGGTCGAGAAAGGGTGTCTAGCCTATTTGGCTTATATTCGCGATCCCAGTGCGGATGTTCCTTTTATAGACTCAGTACCAGTTGTTCGTGAATTTCCAGAAGTATTTCCTGTAGATTTGTCGGGGATACCACCCGACAGAGAATTGATTTCTGTATTGATTTAGCTCTGAGCACTCAGCCATTTCTATCCCACCATACCGTATGGCCCCGCCAGAGTTGAAAGAATTAAAGGAGCAGTTACATGACTTGCTTGATTAGGAATTCATTAGACCCAGTGTCTCGCCCTGGGGTGCACCAGTACTATTTGTAAAGAAAAAATATGGTCTAATGCGAATGTGTATAGATTATCGGCAGTTGAACAAGGCCACTATCAAAAAAAAATATCTGTTGCCAAGAGTTGATGACTTATTTGATCAGCTTCAGGGTGCCAAGGTATTTTCGAAGATCGATTTGAGGTCTGGTTACCATTAGTTGAAGATTAGGGCATCTGATGTCCCTAAGACAGCTTTTCAGACTCGATATAGGCATTATGAATTCCTAGTGATGTCATTTGGGTTGACAAATGCCCCGACAGCATTTATGGATTTGATGAATCGGGTGTTCAAGCCCTATTTGGATTCTTTTGTGGTTGTATTCATTGATGATATCTTGATTTACTACAGCAGTCGAGGGGATCATGAGCAGCATCTTCGGAGTGTGCTTCAGACTTTGAAGAATAATCAGTTATATGCTAAATTTTCAAAATGTGAATTTTGGTTAGACTCAGTTGCCTTTTTAGGGCATGTTGTATCGACAGAAGGCATAAAGGTGGATCCTAAGAAGATTGAGGCTGTTCAGAATTGGCCTAGACCTACTTCAGTTACAGAGATCCGGAGTTTCTTGGGTTTGGCAGGTTATTATCATTGGTTAGTGGAAGGGTTTTCATCTATAGCAAGCCCATTAACCAGACTGACCCAGAAAGGTGTTCCATTCGGATGGTCATACGAGTGTGAGTTGAGCTTTCAAAAGCTCAAGATTGCTTTGACTACGGTACCGGTGTTGGTATTACCCATAGGTTCAGGATCTTATACAGTGTATTGTGATGCTTCTCGCATTGGGCTTGGTGCACTATTGATGCAAGATGGTAGGGTGATTGCATATGCGTCACGGCAGTTGAAAGTTCACGAGAAGAATTATCCTGTTCATGATTTAGAATTGACAGCCATTGCCCACGCACTGAAGATTTGGAGGCATTACCTCTACGGTGTCTCGTGTGAGGTATTTACTGATCATCATAGCCTTCAATATCTGTTCAAATAAAAAGATCTTAACTTGAGGCAGAGAAGATGGTTGGAGTTGTTGAAAGATTATGATATCACCATTTTGTATCACCCCGGAAAGGCCAATGTGGTAGCCGATGCTTTGAGTAGAAAGTCTGTGAGTATGGGCAGCCTTGCTTATATTCCGGTTGGTGAGAGTCCGTTAGCTGTAGATGTCCAAACTTTGGCTAATAAGTTCGTGAGGTTAGATATTTCGGAACCCAGTCGGGTTTTAGCTTGCACAGTCACTCGGTCTTTTTTATATGAGTGCATCAGAAGGCGGCATTATGATGATGAACATTTACTTATCCTCAAGGACACGGTGTGGCACGGTGATGCCAGACAGGTTGTTGTGGGGGAAGATGGAGTTTTGCGAATGCAGAGTAGTATTTGTGTGCCTAATGTGGATGGGCTTCGTGAATTAATTTTGGAAGAAGCCCACAGTTCTAGGTATTCTATTCATCCAAGTGCCGCCAAAATGTATCAAGATTTGCGGCAATATTATTGGTGGAGGAGAATGAAGAAGGAAATAGTTGCATATGTAGCTCGGTGTCTGAATTGTCAGCAAGTTAAGTACGAGCATCAGAGACCTGGTGGTTTGCTTCAGAAGTTAGAAATTCCTGAGTGGAAGTGGGAGATAATCAGTATGGATTTTGTTGTTGGGCTCCCACGGACTCAGAGAAAATTTGACGCAATTTGGGTCATTGTGGACAGGTTGACCAAGTCAGCACATTGTATTCCGGTAGCAGTTACCTATTCTTCAGAGCGGTTAGCTGAAATTTACATTCGTGAGATTGTCCGCCTTCACGGTGTGCCCATGTCTATTATTTCAGATCGAGGTACACAGTTTACCTCACACTTGTGGAGGGCTGTACAGCGTGAGTTAGGCACGCAGGTTGAGTTGAGTACATCATTTCATCCACAGACAGACGGACAGTCAGAGCGCACTATTCAGATATTGGAAGATATGCTACGCGCTTGTTTATAGACTTTGGAGGTTCTTGGGATCAATTCTTACCACTTACAGAGTTTGCTTATAATAATAGCTACCAGTCGAGCATTCATATGGCTCCATATGAGGCATTATACAGGAGGCGATGCCGATCGCCAGTTGGCTGGTTTGAACTGGGAGAGGCTCGGTTGTTGGGTACCGATTTGGTACAGGATGCCTTGGATAAGGTCAAAGTTATTCAAGATCGACTTCGCATAGCTCAGTCTAGGCAAAAGAGTTATGCCGACCGTAAAGTTTGTGATATTTCATTCATGGTTGGAGAAAGAATATTGCTCCGGGTTTCACCTATGAAAGGTGTAATAAGGTTGAGAAAGAAGGGCAAGTTGAGCCTTAGGTATATTGGACCCTTTGAAATTCTTGAAAGGGTGGGTGGAGTAGCCTACATGCTTGCATTACCACCTAGTTTATCAGCGGTTCATCCGGTGTTCCATGTGTCTATTCTCCAAAAATATCATGGTGATCCATCCCATGTGTTAGATTTCAGTTCAGTCCAATTGGACAAAGATTTGACTTATGAAGAGGAGCCAGTAGCTATTCTAGCTCGGCAAGTCCGACAGTTGAGGTCTAACAGTTACCCTTCAATTCGGGTGCAATGGAGAGGTCAGCCGACAGAAGCATCTACCTGGGAGTTTGAGTCGGACATGCGGAGTAAATATCCACACCTTTTCACCAGCTCAAGTGCTTTTTCTAACTCCGTTCGAGGACGAACGTTTGTTTTAGAGGTGGAGAATGTGATGACCCAAAAGGTTATCTTTAAATTTAATAATTATTTCTGTGATCTAAGACCTCGAAAAGCACTATTAATATTCATCGACTTGCGTGCACAGTCCGAATAATTTTCCGAAAAATTTTTATATGAAAAATTGATTAAAATGTAAAATAGAGCTTAAAACTCAACTAAGTTGACTTTGGTCAACATTTTGAGCAAACAAACTCAGATCAGTGTTTTGACAGTCCGGTAGGTCCGTATCGTGATTTGGGACTTGGGCGTATGCCCGAAATTTAATTTGGAGGTCCCTAACTTGAAATATCGCCAATTGGCGAAAACAAGAAGCCTAAAGGCTTAAAGATTTTAAAGTTTGACCACAAATTGACTTTTATTGATATCGGGGTTGGATTCGAGTTCTGAAAATTTTCATAGGTCTGTTGTGTCATTTATGACTTGTCTGTCGAATTTGGTAAGAAACAGAGTTGATTTGACGTGATTCAGACGCTCGGTTGTGAAAATAGAAGTTTTAAAATTTTCTTAAAACTTTCATTTAATTTGGTGTCTGATTCGTAATTCTAGGTGTTAAATTGATATTTTGATCTCACGAGCGAGTTCGTATGAGGTTTTTGGACTTGTGTGCATGTTTGGTTTGGAGCCCCGAGGGCTCGAGTGAGTTTCAGATAGCATACGAACCATTTGAACTTTGAGAAAAATCTGGTTTTTAGCTTCTGCTGTCATTTGGTGCATTGTGCTTCGCGATCGCGAAGAGAAAAGTTGGACTGGCACATTTTGTGCTTCGCGTTCGCGACCGAGGGCACGCGTTTGCGAAGGGTCGAAGTGCAAAGCTTCGCGTTCGCGATCGAAGCCTCGCGTTCGCGAAGAGAAAATGAGGCAGAAGCTGGGGCACTCAAATTTGTTCTTCGCGTTCGCATGAAATGGCTCGCGATCACGTAGGCCTACGGGGTTATGCTTCACGATCACAAAGAATTATCTGCGATCGAGAAGAGTTAAATGGACCAGGCAGAAATTGTTCTACGCGATCGCAAACGTATTCCCGCAATCGCTGTGATGACCCAGAATGTCATCTTTAAATTTAATAATTAATTATGTATTCTAAGACCTCGAAAAGTACTATTTATTATTCCTAACTTGCGTGCGCAATCCGTAAAATTTTATGAAAAGTTTTTATGTGAAAAATGAATTAAAATATGGATTAGAGCTTTAAAATTTAATTGAGTTGACTTTGGTCAATATTTTGAGCAAACGGACTCGGATCAGTATTTTGATAGTTTCGGTAGGTCCGTATCGTGATTTGGAATTTGGGCGTATGCCAGGAATCAAATTCTGAGGTCCGTAGCCCGAGATATGGAATTTTGATGAAAAATTAAAATTTTTAAGTTCAAATAGTGACCGGATGTCTAATTATATGAAAATGACCCCAGAATAATATTTTGATGATTCCAACAGCTCTGTACGGTGATCTAATGTTTCTTGACTATTTTGTTGAAAATTATCCATAATGAGCTACAACACATAATCTTGAAAACTAAATACCTACGCAGCTAAAACAGGGCATATCATGTTGTTATTATTAGTATTGGTATTGAAAACATAATTAAAAGTTTACCAACTTTAACGAAGCCCCTATAGTTCAATGAAAATTCTAACACGTGAAGTAATGAGACAATCCTCGGTTCTATTTTCATTGCTTTCCTATACATATTCAACTAAACTACTCTTTCCGTTTACTTTTATTTGGCATGTATACTAAAAATAGATGTTCACTTTTACTTGGTATTTTACGCATATCAAGAGAAGACAATAATTTTTTTCCTGTTTTACCCACAGTATTTATTACCATTTCAAATCATTTTCTCAAATTCAATCAGTACTAAAAATCTGCTAAAAACCGACCAACTATTTCCGACCAACGTTGGTCGATCAAAAAAAGCAACCAAAAACCGTCCAGGATGGACGAAAACTGGGAAATTTGTTTTATATATTTTTAAAAACTAAATACCGACCAACGTTGGTCGGTAAATTGGTCAACGAATTGACCCAACTGGTCAGACAAGAAAATTTTGGATTATCGACCAACGTTGGTCGGTAATCTGGATCCAATTTTTTAAATTTTAATAATTATTTTATTATTTAAAATATTTTATAATATTTAAGAATTTATATTTAAAATTACCGACCAACGCTGGTCGGTTAATGTAGGGGAAGCATTTACCGACCAACTTTGGTCGGTAATTGTTATTTTCTGCAAAATAACCGACCAAAGTTGGTCGGTTATTACGTCAACATTGATCAAACTTTCGAATTACTTTTATATTTACTATCTAAATAATATAAATGTAATTCGTTAACACTTTTGTAATACAAATAATGAATACACTAACATATACTATATATAACATGCTATTTGTAAATTGATTCATCGACTTATAACTTACTTAGATGCATCGATGAATATTAAAAACAAAACGTTTGACCTATATCGACTAATAGTAAAAACAAAACGTCTCGACTTATATCGATTAATCTAGCTATGCCATGCATTATTAGTGATGAATGAATGAAAAATAAAAGAATTAATACTAAACATCTTTGACATATACATACATATATATATATATATATATATATATATATATATATATATATATATATATATATATATATACGGATCACAAATTAAATAAACGAAAGAAGCTATTAGTATTAAGTAAACGAGTTAAATTAATAGGTCAAACACGGTCAAACTTTAACAAGCTATATATATACACACTAACATATACTATAACAAGCTATATATATAGTTAAAGTATTAGAGTGAAGTGTGTTTGTGTGTATATATATATATATATATAAGAACACGAAGCGCTAGGACCACAGGGTCGGGTTCTTTTAGGGATAGACTTGGGAAGATACTAATTAGTATATATACTTTATCATCAAATATATCTATTTGTAAATTGATTCATCGACTTATAACTTACTTAGTTGTATCGATGAATATTAATCGATGATTCATCAAAACGTCTCGACCTATATATCGATTAATCTATGTCATGCATTATTAGTGATGAACGAATGAAAAAAGAAGTTATTAGCATCAATTACAATATAGTGTATGTGTGTGTGTGAGAAATTACTCACATACTTAATTATAACTTAGAAAATTTACTTAGATAGATGCTATTATAATTTATTAAAATTAAATAGTTAATATAATTATTTATAAAGATTATGCTTATAGTTTATAATTATTTATAATAATTGCATAGTTAAATAAAATAAATGCTTGTAGTTTATAATATTTTTTTATAGTTTATAATATTTTAAGAAAAAAAAAACACAAAAAAAAAGTTTTTATTTTTTTTAAAACCGACCAAAGTTGGTCGGTTTTTGGTCAAACGGTCAACACTTAATGTACCGACCAAAATTACCGACCAACTTTGGTCGGTAATTCTCAAATCAGAGAATTGAAAAACGGGGGAACCCCCATTTCTCTGAAATTTTTTCCCCTCTCTTCACTCAAAACCTTCCCCTCTCCTTCTCTATTTCCCTCACATTCCCCACCCCGCGTTGCCACCGCCCAGCCCTCGCCCTCACCATCGCCACGCCGTCGCCGTCGTCGCTGCCACTGCCGCCCCTCTCCTTCTCCATCTCCTCAAAATTCTAGGTTTGAATTACAACCCATTTATTTATTATTTCTAGGTTTTGTTAATTAATTATGAATTAGTTTCAATTGATTAGTGTTTCAATTATTTAAACATTGCATTTTATTGAGGATTAGGGTTTAGGTCTTGTTTTAATTAGTTTTGTTAATTAGTTTTATTAACTAATTAGTTTTGTTAATTAGTCAATTAGTTATGAATTAGTTTAGTTTAGGGTATGGGTTGAATTTTTTTAGTTTAGTTAGTTTATGTCTAAACTCGTAGGATATGAATTAAAATTTTAGTTTTTAGGATTTGTTCTTCTGAATTAAACTTTTAGGATATGAATTGAACTTTTAAGATATGAATTTGACCTTTTGGATATGAATTGAACTTTTAGGATATAAATTGGTGTAATTAGGAAAAAATAATTATCTTGAATTAACTAAAAAGATATAATTAATTTATAATTGTAGAATAAATTAATTTGTTCTTGTGAATCGAACTTTTAGGGTATGGGTTGAATTTCTTTAGTTTAGTTAGTTTATGTTTAAACTCGTAGGATATGAATTGAAATTTTAGTTTTTAGGATTTGTTCTTGTGAATTGAACTTTTAGGATATGAATTGAACTTTTAAGATATGAATTGGACCTTTTGGATATGAATTGAACTTTTAGGATATAAATTGGTGTAATTAGGAAAAAATAATTATCTTGAATTAACTAAAAAAGATATAATTAATTTATAATTGTAGAATAAATTAATTTATTCTTGTGAATCGAACTTTTAGGGTATGGGTTGAATTTCTTTAGTTTAGTTAGTTTATGTTTAAACTCGTAGGATATGAATTGAAATTTTAGTTTTTAGGATTTGTTCTTGTGAATTGAACTTTTAGGATATGAATTAAAACTTTTAAGATATGAATTGGACCTTTTGGATATGAATTGAACTTTTAGGATATAAATTGGTGTAATTAGAAAAAAATAATTATCTTGAATTAACTAAAAAAGATATAATTAATTTATAATTGTAGAATAAATTAATTTATTCTTGTGAATCGAACTTTTAGGGTATGAGTTGAATTTCTTTAGTTTAGTTAGTTTATGTTTAAACTCGTAGGATATGAATTGAAATTTTAGTTTTTAGGATTTGTTCTTGTGAATTGAACTTTTAGTATATGAATTGAACTTTTAAGATATGAATTGGACCTTTTGGATATGAATTGAACTTTTAGGATATAAATTGGTGTAATTAGGAAAAAATAATTATCTTAAATTAACTAAAAAAGATATAATTAATTTATAATTATAGAATAAATTAATTTGTTCTTGTAAATTGAACTTTTAGGGTATGGGTTGAATTTTTTTAGTTTAGTTAGTTTATGTTTAAACTCGTAGGATATGAATTGAAATTTTAGTTTTTAGGATTTGTTCTTGTGAATTAAACTTTTAGGATATGAATTGAACTTTTAAGATATGAATTGGACCTTTTGGATATGAATTGAACTTTTAGGATATAAATTGGTGTAATTAGGAAAAAATAATTATCTTGAATTAACTAAAAAAGATATAATTAATTTATAATTGTAGAATAAATTAATTTGTTCTTGTGAATCGAACTTTTAGGGTATGGGTTGAATTTCTTTAGTTTAGTTAGTTTATGTTTAAACTCGTAGGATATGAATTGAAATTTTAGTTTTTAGGATTTGTTCTTGTGAATTGAACTTTTAGGATATGAATTGAACTTTTAAGATATGAATTGGACCTTTTAGATATGAATTGAAATTTTAGGATATAAATTGGTATAATTAGGAAAAAATAATTATCTTGAATTAACTAAAAAGATATAATTAATTTATAATTATAGAATAAATTAATTTGTTCTTGTTTTATTTGTATAGATGGAACATCGTACTTGGATGTACAATAGAAATTATCCTAATCGGCGGGGATTGCGGGAGGATTTTGTAGAAGGGGTTGATGACTTTATTAGACATGCAATGTCACTTCCACCATACCAAAGTGAAGGAGTAATTAGGTGCCCTTGTGTCAGGTGCGATTGTATGAAGTTTAAAAAATCGGAGGAAGTTAAGCTTCATCTTTATAGGAAGGGGTTTATAGAGAATTACTTTGTGTGGACTAATCATGGAGAGATCGATGGTAGCCGTGGGATATTTCATAACATGGTTGTTGGTGAAAGTAGTAGGTCGGTGGAGAATACAAATCTTGATTCTAGAATTCAGGATATGGTTGCGGATGCTTTTGGGGGTGAGCCCAATGAAAATGTTGAACAAACTCCTAATGATGACGCAAAATATTTTTATGAACAGTTAGAGGAAGCTAGTCGTCCACTACGTGAGGAAGTCCGCACTCTGAGCTGTCTGTTGCAGTTAGATTACTAAGTATCAAATCTAATTGGAATATTTCTCAAGCAGCCATGGACTCTTTCATTGACCTTATGAGTGAACTAGTTGACCCTAATATCAACTTACCTGGTGATTTCTATAAGGCGAAGAGATTAGTTTCTAAGTTAGGACTTTCGTCAATGAGAATTGATTGTTGTGAAGATGGTTGCATGTTATATTATAAAGATGATACAACTTTAGACAGTTGTAAATTTTGCGAAAAGCCTCGTTTCAAGAGGCTTTCCAGCGGGAATATGGTCGATGTCAAGGCGATGCATTATTTACCTCTTATACCTAGGTTAAAGAGGTTATATGCGTTGATGAGTTCTGCTCCTCATATGAGATGGCACTTTAAAAATAGAAGACCACCTGGTGTTATGTGTCATCCTTCAGATGGAGAAGCTTGGAAGCACTTTGATAGGACATATCCAGATTTTGCTAGTGAACCAAGGAACATTCGGTTAGGTCTGTGTGCGGATGGCTTCACGCCTTTTTCTATATCTGTGACACCATATTCATGTTGGCCTGTCTTTCTTACACATTATAATCTACCACCTGAGTTATGTATGACTAGTCCATATATATTTTTAAATTGTATTATCCCCGGTCCACGTAATCCGAAAAGTTTGATTGATGTATATTTGCAACCTTTGATTGATGAGCTAAAACAATTGTGGTATGATGGTGTGTTAAAACATATGACATATCGACCAAGCAGAATTTTAATTTGCGTGCTAATTTAATGTGGACTATTAATGATTTTCCTGCGTATGGAATGTTGTCTGGGTGGATGACTGCTGGGAAGCTAGCTTGTCCTTACTGCATGGAAAATAGTAAAGCGTTCACTTTGAAACATGGCCGAAAGCAATCATGGTTTGATTGTCACCGTCAATTCTTGCCTGATGATCATGAGTTTAGAAGGATGAAAAATGCATTCAAAAAGAATAAAGTGGAATATGATTCTCCACCTCCGATACTTTCAGGTGAGGAAATTTGGGAGAGGGTCCAGAACTTCAGTAAAGTTACTGAGGCTCCACCTTATAGATTCCCCGGATATGGTGTTAATCATAATTGGACGAAACAGAGTATATTTTGGGAGTTGCCTTATTGGAAGGATAATCTTCTCCGACACAACCTTGATGTCATGCATATTGAGAATAATTATTTTAATAATTTGTTCAACACTGTGATGGATGTTAAATGTAAGACAAAAGATAACCCGAAGGCTAGAATGGACTTACAAGAATATCGCAGGCGGCCTGAATTATACTTGCAGACAGCAAACAATGGTAAGGTGTTCAAGCCCAAATCAAGTTACACATTCACTTTGGAGGAAAGACGACAAATTTGTGATTGGGTTACGAAATTGAAGATGCCTGAGGGTTATGCGTCGAATCTTGGAAAAAAGTAGATATGGAGGTAGGGAAGTTGAGCCATTTGAAAAGTCATGACTGCCATGTTTTTATGGAGACCTTAGTGCCTATTGCATTTTGTGGTTTGCCTGAAAGAATCTGGAAACCCATCACAGAGATTAGTTTGTTTTTCAAAGACTTGTGTTCTACCACATTAAGGGAAGAAAACCTACTTCGGATGGACCAGAACATCCGTGTAATTTCTAGTAAGATGGAAAAAATATTCCCATGTGGTTTCTTTGATGTGATGGAACACCTTCCAATACACCTTGTACACGAGGCACGACTTGGAGGGCCTGTTCAATGCAGATGGATGTATCCCTTTGAGAGGTAATATTATAAGTTTGATGTAATATTCTATTTTATTTGAATGTTCTTGGCTAACATGAGATTATGTAGGACAATTGGCAAATGCAAACAATTTGTTAAGCAGAGGAATAAGATTGAAGGATCTATATGCGAAGCCTATCTTGCAAAGGAAACTGCATATTTTTGTTCTTATTATTTTGAGAGTAACGTGCCATGTTCTAGGAATAGGCCCAATAGGCACACGGTCGAATGTGTGAATGATCCATTATATCCACCAATGTCCATATTCAATCAACCAGGCCGATGTTCTAAGGATGTTAGAAAGAGAAGTTTGAGTGATATGGAGTACAAGTCAGCTACACTTCATGTGTTGCTAAATTGTCCCGAAGTTGTACCATTTCTCAAGTAAGTATTGATTTATTAGTTATCAAAATGTAAAATTTACTGTGACTACATATTGATGCAACTACTAAAAATATTTGATATGTCACAGTCACTTCGTGGGTTAATTTGGCTATGATGCTGTATATACGAGATTTGATATGTGGTTCAAACAGTTTGTAAGTGTATATATATATATATGTAGTGAATGTATAAAAATTGATTCATAAATTGTGCTAACTTATGAATTTTTTTAACTCTATGTAAGTAAATAATCCAAATAATGGTGTAAATCAATTTTTGAAAGATATATCTTGGGGACCTGGGCTTCAGGTCACAACAATGTCTAAGTACGTAGTGAATGGTTATAAGTTTCATACAGAGGATTGCTCTAAAAATAAAAATAGCAACAACATCGGGGTGTGGGTTCAAGGTGGTGATGACAACCAAGTTGGAGATATTGATTATTATGGTGTGGTCAATGAAATATTACAACTAGAATATACAGGTTGGCCATATAAGAAATTGATACTCTTTAGATGCAAGTGGTTTGACCCAAATCCAACAAGAGGTACAATAGTACACAACTAATACAACATAATTGAGGTTAATCATACGAGGGAGTATGATCGCTATGATCCTTTCATAATTACACATAACGTTAGGCAAGTGTATTATGCTCCTTATCCATTGCGGCGGAATAAGTCCGATTGGTGGGTTGTAATAAAAACTAAGCCTGTAGGTAGGGTGGAAGTCGAGAATGTATTAGATGTTGCATATCAAAACGATATCTCCAATGTTCACCAAATAGTGGACGATCAGTTAGAAAATGATTTGGAATATCCTGAACGCATATTGGAAGAAGTTGATATAAATGAAGTAACAATTATAGAAAATGAGGACGAAGAATCAACTGATGAAGCTCAAACAAGTGAGGACGAAGAATTCTCCGACGAGGAACAATACGTCGATGATGATTAAAAAGTTGGTTTTTTAAAGCACTCTCGTTTTATAGCTAGTTTCTTATATGTTTCAATCTAAATATGTATTATATTATGCAGATGGCAGGCAAGGGTCAAGGTAACAATGACCCTACTAGTTCTCGGGGTCGAGAAAAGGGTAGGAAGTGAAAGAGGAGGGTAGAAAATAATACTCCCTATTGTCCACCCTTTTCAGAGATGCCTATGTCTTATCCTCCACCACACGGCTATACTGAGCTGCCACAGCATCACGAGCCGTACACCTTCATTCAGACACTCAGTCTTCCATCACAGGGCTATAGGACTATACGTCCGACATACAGTCCAGCTGCCTCACAACCATCTACATCACATCCACATGGATCACATCCCTACATATCACAGCCACATGGATCGCATCCACCCATGTCACAGCCACTCGGGTCACAGCCATCGGTATCACATCCACTTGGGTCGCATCCAACTATGTCGCAGTCACAGGGATCGCAATCATCTTCATCATCGACTCCATCTATTGCAGGCCTTCGCCTGCGAGGTATTAGCTCTGACCCGCCTACACCGTCTTCACATGCCTCTGATACACATGCTTCGGATGGTGATGACGAGGTAGTACATTATGATCGATATGGCAGGATCATCATAGTCCCTGAGGGTGATGGGTAAGTGTTATTCATTATTTTTGCGTCTATTGATTTGTAACATTTTTACTAAGATATTAATGTATTTTTATTGTTAAATTGCAGGTTCAGGCCGGGTAATAAGACTACGAGGATAATCACCAATGCCATCAGAAAGCTTTATGATGGCCCTTTTGCGACTTGGACTGATTACCCATTCTCACTGAAGGAGCAAATTTTCAATCAATTTAAGGTATAAATGTTCTTTTAAACAGTTTAATAATTTATATTTATGATGTTTCCATCTAATATTTAACTTTTGAAATACAGAGCAAGTGTGTATGGGAAGACCGCTATAGCGCGGAAGTGGCTACAAATTTTCATCATAAAGCTCGCAAGAGATTGGCGGATGCTTTCTCGGATGCTAGAAAGAAGAACAAGAGGCCTGGCTGGTTACTTGAGAATTTGTGGAATGATTTGCAAAGGCAATGGCTTACCGCAGAGTTCTTAGAGAGGAGCGAAAAAGGAAAGAAAGCTCGTGCATCCGAGAAGGGAGACTGGAGGTGCGATCAGCCTAGGGACAATAAAAAGAAGATTGGTACGTAATTGCTTAAATTATTTTAATTTTCTAAGTATATCTATTCTGTTTATTAACTAAATTAATTTGTTTTCAGAAAAAGAAGTATGGGCATCCAATGAGTCATGATGAGCTATTCAAGGAGACACATATTGTAAAGAAGAAGAAAGAGGGGGATCAAGATAGGTGGGTCGAGGACCGGGCCTCGACTACATATGTAAGCTTTCAATTTTCTTTAAGTATTATAATTTACTTTTATAAAACTTTTGAAATACTAATTTAATTTAAAATAATATAGGGTCGCTACCAAAGTAACGTAGAGGAATTCATCTGTAGTCATCCAACTGGTGAATCGGGTGAGCCAACCCAACCTTCGGATGAGGATGCTGAAAGAATATGGTTGGAGTCTGTTGGCTGTCCAAAATGAGGGAAGGTATACGGGCTTCCTACTAAAAACTTCCATCGCTATAAGTATGGAATGTGAGGAATAGGGACTTCCTCGCAAGGCGAGCAACTTAATAAGGAGAGCCTCTCCGCTATGCGGGAGACAGTGACAAAGCTCACATCAGAGCTAGAAGCGGCCAAGGAAAGAGAAAGGCTTAGAGATGCTCAATTCCTTGGCATGCAAGCTCAGATTAGAACTCTCCTATCTAGTGGAGCTTTTCCGTTGCCCCGATCTCGTGAGTCATCTCCAGAAGGTCGACCTCCACGTGATCGTTCCTCCCGTCCTGCTCGTGATCGTTCCTCCTGTCCTCCCCGAGATCGTGCTTCCCGTCCTCCACAAGACCGTTCTCTATATCGTCTTGTAAATAAAAATTTATCAGACGGTGATGATGATGTTGTAGAAAACACTCCTTGACTTTTATATACTTTGAACTAGACAAATAGAACCAGTTTTGAACTAGTTGTAATTAGTTTTAACTTGGTTTTGGATTTTTATGTTCAATTGAACTTTAATTTGTTAGTTTTAAAGTATTTATTGAATGTTTTGGTTGTTGTTGTTGTGTTGTTGTTGTTGTTGTTGTTGTTGTTGTTGTTGTTGTTGTTGTTGTTGTTGTTGTTGTTGTTGTTATTGTTGTGTTGTTGTATTGGAATGCTGGCAGGTGGTGTAACTGCCAAAACAGACATTTTATGCCAAAATTAAACCCAGAAAAACCGACCAAAGTTGGTCGGTTTTTAATTAAAAAAATAAATTATTCCAAAATACCGACCAAAGTTGGTCGGTTAATGAACATTGAATTCCCAGAATTCAACATTACCGACCAACTTTGGTCGGTATTTTGCTTGCATTGTTGAGATTACCGACCATAGTTGGTCGGTAATGTTTAATTTTAATTATTTTTAAAAAATATATATTTTCAATTACCGACCAAAGTTGGTCGATTTTTTTAAATTTTAATAATTAATAAAAAATATAATTTAGTTAAACCGACCAACTTTGATCGGTAAAATTAAATTAATAAAATATGTTTCCGACCAAAGTTGGTCGGTAAGTAATTAAACTTGTTAGATGGTCGTTTTAATATACCGACCAAAGTTGGTCGGATATATACCGACCAAAGTTGGTCGGTAATTTCCGACTAATTTTGGTCGGTAAGCCATTCCGACCATCAAAACACCGTCCACACCGTAATGGTCACGTTTTGTTCGGTAATTTGCCATAACCGACCAACGTTGGTCAGTTTTTTTGGTCGGTTTTTAGCGAATTTCTAGTAGTGAATAAAATATGCATCAATTAATATGGGTAATATGGTAAATTATGCACTTCATTTATTATTTCTTAAGGGGCATTAAAAGTCAAAACGTGTCAAGTAAAAGTGACCGGAGGGAGTACAATATTGAGACACGAGAATATAGTAAAAATTACTCTTTGCTTTTATTTTTTTGGTAATTCTACCGAAACCAATTGTAAATTATAATTAATTGTACTGCTTGTACAATCCAATGTGCATGCTTAAATCAGTTTGATTAGCATGATAAATGATTGGTGAGAAAAAAATTTCCTGTACTAATAGTTTCTCAATTCATCAACTTAATCCTGCCATCCCTAACAGATGTTGTGTCACAAATTAAATATATAATTGGATTAAATTAGACTGATGTCTTTATTGAGCTTCAGAGATGAAATATCTTCTGAAATATATTGGACGAAAGATTCATTAAGGTGTCACTTAGTATTAGTTATTCTAAAATCGGAGAATGAAAGGATTCTGCAACCTCCTTATGTATGTTCGCAACAAGAAAGAATAACCTTGTGAAATCGATCAAATTCTGTGAGATGTGTTTGCCTGAGACACAACAGAAGAATTTTGAAAGAATAAAATAGTTCTAAATCTAAAATGTTTACATTATTAAGCAAACCAAAAGAAATTACATTTCTCGGTAGCAAAATATGATATCCGAATCTTCAAAGAGTAGTACATTGATAAATGCGAAAAACATAAAAGTAACACTATTTACATCAAATTTTAACCTTATATACATAATGTAATTTTCTGCCAGGTTATTCCTTTCGCCACCCTAGCTCCGCCCATGAGCTCAACATATCAGAAATTTCTCAAAACACCCAAGACCTTCGGTCAAGAGCGGAGGATGACATCCACGTTCCACCACATTGTTGGTGGTTGATTTTCCACTTATACACACATATCATGACTATGAGAAAAGGAAATTAATAGATTCATATTTAATTTACTTTAGCAGAATGTCAGTGATGTCAAACCTGATTGGTCCATCTCATTCAAAAGCCAAAGTAATAGACATGTGCCTAAGAAAAATATTTGGCTGAGAAAACTTTTGATTTGGTAGCCAACTTTGTTGAATTGTCAACATTGAAGAAAAAGAAGGAAAAATGTGTGTAAATTGTCAAATATAATAGGCTTTAGAGAGTGAGACTTCGGCTATAAAAGGAGAATTTCGGCTCTCATTTCTACGCACCAACAAAGAGAGAAAGAAAGAGTGAGGTTTCATAGACAAGGTATAAGAAAATAGTCGGTGAGAATAATAGAGAGTAAGTGATATTGTAGTGAGTTGGGAATATCAAAAGAGGGTTATTTCTTTTGAGTGTTGTAGTGGTCTTTGGAGTATTTTACTCGGACCTACAAAGTGTAAAATTCCTTGCTATAGTGATATCAGTTGCTCGTCTCGGGGCCGTGGTTTTTCCCTTATTCAAAAGGGTTTTCCACGTAAAAATCTTTGTGTCGTTGTCACTCTTTTATTCTTGTTAATTAGCGTATCTCGATGCTACATTATTATTCCGCTTTTATTACTATGAATATTATTTATGTAGGGAGTTTATTCCCAATAAAATCAAATTTGCTTGAACACCCTGATGATGAGATCATATGATACTCATCTGAATTCAATGAAAAATATAGAAAGCACGAATTCAATGAAAAAAAAATACTTCTAAAACTTGTGTTTTAAAATTTTAAGGGGTATTAATTACTATTTATACATAGTAGACAAGACTATTTTTTCACTTCAAAATAAATTTGAACAATTCGAAGCATATGAAAATATTTTTTGTTTTCTATTTAGCGTAAAAAACTGAGATCACTAGATAATGAAAATTTGGAAATAATACTGCCTTAATCTTGAGTGTTCCTTAATGCATAATAATCGATTCGATATTGATGGTTTAGATTTATTTTCTGAATTAAAAGTGTTAAGAAAAATAGTACAATTAGAAGATAATAGTTTTGAAGGGGAGCCTTGGCGTAACTGGTAAAGTTGATGCCATGTGACCAGGAGGTCATGGGTTCGAGCCGTGGAAACAGTCTCTTGCAAAAATGTAGGGTAAGGTTGCGTACAATAGATCCTTGTAGTCTGGCACTTCCCCGGACCTCGCGCATAGCGGAGCTTAGTGCACCGGGCTGCCCTTTTAGAAGATAATAGTTTAATTGATGTACTCAATCAAATAAAAAGATTTGATTCTTTTCCAAATGTCTTTATTGCTTATAGAATAATGTTAATAACTCCTGTTACCGTTGCTTCAGCAGAAAGAAATTTTTCAAAATTAAAATTGATAAAATGTTAACTAAGCTCAATAATGTCTAAAGAGAGATTAAATAAATTAACTATATTGTCAATTGAGAAAGAATTATTATAAAAAAATTATTAATCACTTTGCATCTAAAAGAAAAACTAAAAAAATGGACTTCAAATTAAAAAAATAATAATTTAAAAAATAATTAAGGCCCCTCATAAAAAATTAATAACCCTAAAGATTGTTTAAGAGCTAGGGCATACTTAATTACAATTAATACTAGCTAGTACTACTTCCAAAAATGAGCTAGCACATAATCTCGAAAACTAAACACTCAGGCCATCTTTTATATAATAAGTGAAAACAAGAACGCCCAAAATTTTGGTAGAACATTCAGTAGTATTAATTTTTAGGAGTACTACATAAACTATCAATGGCCATCTTTAATATGTTCGACCATATATCCCTAGCTAGTAAAAACTATTACAGAAACATAAGAAAAATTCAAAATATATTAATAAATCATAGTATTGTAGTACAGGTTTGTAACTTTATCTAAGAGCTAGCTTGGGATTAAACTACATATATTATCTAGCAAATATATCCTCTGACTAACAGAAATTGATAGTATCGAGATCGACATCTTCCGGGGAAGCCCACAAAGTAGTATGTTGATGGTCTTCGACTTGGTATTCCATATTCTCTTGATCATCCTTTGCTATAATATCATTCGACATTATTATTCTATTGTCTTCAGCTTGAACATCTTCTGATTGCATAACGGAATCAATATATTCTTCAAGTAAATGGACTTGGCCTTCATCTCCCTGATCTACGCAATATTGAACATTCTCATCATCCACGCCATTAACAATATCCTCTGGGGAGCCCAACAAACCAAGTACATGGTCTCTAACTTGATCTTCCTCTACGTATTGGATAATATTATTCTCTTGATCATCCTTTGCTATAGTACCACTCGATCTTATTCCATTGTCTTCAACTTGAACATCTTCTTGCAGCACGGACTTGATAAATTCTTCAATTTCTCTCATCTTCTCATCATTAACTACCTCCTCAATATTGTTTCCATTTTTTTTGTCACCAGGTTTGCCCTTCTTCTTGATCTTACAAATTACGAAACCTTTGTTCTTAGTCTCCCTAGCAACCAGATAACGATCAAACAAAGAGTACTCAGTCATCAACCACTCGCCATTCACGTTGTTTGACGATTTATTAGTGGGGATGTACTTCAAACTTTTCACGTAGCCCATGAGTCTCCCTTTATTATCAAACACATCTCGACCTTTGTTTTGAAGCTTCCAAGTGCCCTTCCCAACAGTTCTTGAAACTCTTTTCCACGTAGGTTTCTCTTTCTTTTGCAGAGTTATGAAGTAACGAGTGTTGTTGTTGTTATTGTTTCCCCTATCATAAGCTTCGAAAATCTGCCATGGCTCCTTGTCGGCGTAGAGATCCGCCACTTGCATGAGTTCATTCTGAAAGGGAAGTGGCTCGTCTCTCACAAACCCTACTAGATACTTGAGCACTTCCCTGCCCGTCGGATGAAAGCGATGACCCATCGAACGAGAAAAACACTTAGCCTGAGAATACTCCATTAACAGTAGTACTGACGCGAAGAAACAAGCTAAAATATTGTTATCTGACGAATATATGAGTAAGAAAGAAATAGTAGACTGGCGAAAACCCTAGTACGTACGTTGTTACTGATGATCGATCAACAACGGATACAGTTACTAGCTATGAATTGATGGTTGAGTTTTGAGGTACTCTATATTTATAGCTATCTGGGGCGTGGAATTGAATATATAGCGTATTTTTCAATGCATGATTTATTTCCTTATTTTTTTTAGGGTTTTACGTGGAAGTTGTTGATTGGATGGGATATGTGGAGAAGGATCGTGATCCCATATATACTTTCCTTACTTTATGATATTTTCCCGTCTTTTTCTTTATAACTAGCATATATAATTACTTAAATGTACTAGCTTTTCTTATTTCCTTTATCTATTTTGTGGCTCGTCCACTATTTTTTTTTTTTTTTGGAATGTGATATTATAGAGTGTATTACTCAAATGGTCACCCAACTACTTGAAATTATCTACTAAAGTCATTTTTCTTTCGTTTGTAACAGAAAAGTCATTTAATTATGCCGATAGCAATCAAAAGATCACTCAACTAGATTTTTCAAACTTTTGATTGCCAAATACTCATTTTACCCTCTAAATTATCAACTTTTGTCTTCTTCTTTTTTACTTTAAATATTATAATTTTTTAATTTACATTGTGGACTTACTTATAGAACAAATTAATTGTATTATAAAGTTAAAAAAAAAAAACAGTACTTTAAGACTTTGCAGCAACAACACCTAGGTGGCCTGTAATTCCAAATCTAGAAATTATGTCATCTGTGGGCACTTTCTTATGAATTACACTCCATGTCATGAAAGATATCTTAAATGGAAGTTCTTTGTGCCACACGTTAGTCATAAGTGGTCTCTCAGCTCTTAACTTTTATGGAAAGAACAAAGT
>NC_090812.1:51492955-51600955 GCF_000390325.3 Nicotiana tomentosiformis
ACATAATTAATATTTGTCAATTTCTTTGATAAATATAGAAATTTACTAATGTATATGTGTGTAATTAAAAGTGCTTATTAGTTGATTTTTTTAAGCTTTTAGTAAATATGTGATATGCTACATTGCTCACTATTATGTGTAGGAGAAATTTCTCTTATTCTTTTTCTAAAGTCATTCTCTATCGAAGAACTATAAATGAAGAGCAAAATTTTAAAAAAAAAATTTATATGAAACGAATAAGTACACCACCAAGAATCGATAAAGGAAAAAAAAAATAAGGTGTGCGAAACATAAATTGCATTCAGTAAATATAATTTAGGCCAAATAGGTGTACAACCCCTTAAACTTGGCTCCAGTTTCTATTTTGACATCTTAACTAAGCCCATTACCTATTGAACACTTCAACCCAAATCAATGTATGCCTATTAAACACAAAAACTGACATGGCAAGAGAGTTGTATTTTACCCCCCTCTTACGCGCGTGAATTTAATGGGTTTGAGAATGTTTTTTTTTTTTTTAAATCAAAATTGACTTTTTTTTCTAAAGGCCACCCATAACCACCTGATCCCCGACGAATAACGAAAGCAGAAGAAGAACGACAATAAATTTTATTGCCGGAATTAATGGAGATCGCCGGAAAAGTCAGAATTCCGGCCAGGTCTAAAGAGGCTACAAGCAACAGTAATATGTTATCAAGGTTTTAACATTTACACATCAACCACGAAATCAGTAATAGACAGAACACGAATGAATCTCCGATATCACAACGATGGAAGACCAGAAATGGTGATAAATGTCGCCGATTTTAATGGTAGCCCCCGAAATATTAAATGTCCGGTTACTTCTTTCAGTTCTGCTCTTTTATCAGTTAAAACAACAACGAAACAGAATAATAGAGATGAAGGAGGAAAGGAAATGAGCAATGGCCGGTGGTTGCTAGAATCGTCGGATTCTTTTTTGTTTCTTCCCTTTTTTTCTCAACTTGGATTTTTTCTTCTCCAGTTAGCTAAAAGAAGGGATTTTCAACCCAAAAAAGAAAGAAAAAAATTGACATAAATTTCTCCCTTCCCCAAATCTGAAAATCCAAAAACGGTATATGTGTTTTTTCCTTTTGGCAGATGAAAACGGTAGTCTTCTGGTGGTTGAAGAGCCAAGGAGATTGGGGAAGGCAGAGGTGGGTTTCTATGAAAGGGGCTGGTGGGATTCCATAGAATGAAAAAAGAAAGGGGGTGGTTGGGAAGAAGGTGACGGTGGGAGGGGGTGTTTAAAATAAATCTTTTTTTGTTTTCAAAACTTCTTTTTGACTATTTGGACCCAAATGCCACGTGTCTCCCTCTTATTTGTCATTTTGCTAAGTCATTCATGTGTGAATTACATGCACCTTATTGTTTTTACTGGTTATGAGTAAAGTGTTCAATATATCACTTTATATAATATTAAAGTGTTCAATAGGAAAAACGCTAAGTTAAAGTATCAAAATGGAAACTGGAGCCAAGTTTAAGAGGTCGTACACCTATTTGGCCTATAATTTATAGATTGCATTTGCGACTCATGAACTGCATTTTGTCAAATTTGACTTATGAATCAAATAAGACTTATAAATCACACTTATCAATACTTCCTATAAATCGAATTCGGCATATGGAATCTATGGCATGTATAATAATGACTAGCCTCTATTCTTTCTGTTATGATTTATCTAAGTCGCATTCTACAAATGCTTACATATTTATGGTATTCTCTTAAAAACAATATACCACTAGAATTATTGAACCAAAAGTGCACATTTTAGGGGAAATTTCAGAAAACTGCATTGCCAAAAGAAACTATGTCCGCACGTGAATTTAATTTGGAAAAGAAAATTTGAAACACTCTGTTTTAGACTAGTGTTGAAATTGGAGAAAAAATATAAAATAGGGAAAGAGGATCTCGATCTCCATCGAGATTATTTCTTACTCTAGTTAGGTGAGAAACATGTGATAGCCTTGCTGTTCTAGAGGGTACAATATTTTGCACTCGTAAAGATTTTACAGACTTGTGTTTGAAATATAACACTATTGTTGCACTCTTTTCATCGTTAATTGTGATCTAACATTTGATGTTTACTAGCTTAGAATTTTATTTTTCTGTAAACTGCAGAAGCTATCATACTCCCTGTTAATTTCGTGACGAACGAGATAGCATGTGTATGTTAATTTCGAATTTGCATTCTTAGAAATGCAATAAAGTCTAAATATTGGCTAAAATACTCCCTGTACTTGTACCAAATGCTTACTCTCCATAATTATATTAAAAATATATTTGCAAATGATAATAACTTTAAGAATGAAATGTACATTTAGATAATGCAGATTTTGATGAGTAAACTCAATTACAAGCATCTTCCAAATACTGGCATACAACCGCATAGAGGAAAATTGCGGCATGCTCAAGAACTTCCGTTATCCTTGCCAAGGAAAAGAATAGAACACTGCTCTACGGTATCCTCCGGGCTAGTAACTGAAGTAAGCAACAGAAAAGTAAAAAATATATTTAAAGAAGAACCGCAATAAATTTGTAATGTGGTTCTTAGGAATAATCCAAATATGACAAGAATGAATTGAAGAATTATGCTGACCTGTGTGACCAACAGTTCTTTCGGATTCAAAAATTTCGTAGTCATTTCCTCCCTGTTCAGTTATAAAGAAAGACACTCACTCTCAACCAAACTATCCAGAGATTCTAGGACCATGTAACTACTAAAGAAAAGAGCTTCAAGTATATAAGGACATAGTACCTTGTATGTCTTGTCCCCGAAGAAGTGAATTTCGTTAAATTCATCGAGGTATCTCAAGCAATATGTCTTATCCCAGCCTTGAGGGAAAACCTAACACAAGCAAAATTTTCCAAGTTATCCCTTGAGAAGCTACTGTTATGAACTAAAAGACTACTTAGCGCAAGCAAAGACTTGAGCTGCTCACATCAAAACTGATTTGGCCTCCAATAGAAAAGGTGAGATTAAGGTGTACAAATTTTTGGCGGAGCACTGTTACCATTGTTTCACGTATCTTTTGAACCTGGATATATTTTGTTAAGCCATTACTTTAAGAACAATCAAAAAGGAAGAAGCACATCTTAGTAAAATAGCTGCAATCACGATTTGCAGTACCGCAGGAAGCGATTATACTTTTTCTTTTTCTGTGATAAACTAGAATAAGTGTTTATACCTTGTCATACTTTTCAAACTCATCCCTTTCTTCCTGACTACAATTCCTCCCAATGGGTGATACATTTAGCATGCCACTTCGAAACTCGATGAATGTTCCTCTGCAAAAGAGACAGCGACTAAGATTTTTGCCAGAAACAAGCTCACTAAATCTTTCATTATGCTCACCTCTTTATTGGAATATCCAAGTCAGCAATGTAGTGGAGTGTAAAGTTAATAAATTCCTGCACATCATTTTCAGTTCATCAACACATCTTGGTCTTCCACATATGCTATCATTAGTTTAGGCAGGTAAGACTGTAAAATTCCCTCCCGACTTTACACAATAACGTACATTGACCTCTTTAATACTTGGTTCTTATGGAGAAATCATTAAGCGGAAGAAGCAATCACTTACTTTGAGCTTCTCATCGCCAAGAAATGACTTCAAGCTCTGCATAAAGGGGTTCACATCACTTTAAGAAGAAATCGCTTCACAAATGAGCAATTAAAAGAAAGAATATAGCAATGTGTTCCAAAATGGGAACATAGGGACATATCTTGAAGTCATTCCTCAACTCTTGATATTATTATCTACGTAAATGGCAGTTGGTAGACAAAGTTTTCATTTCTATGAAGAAACATACAAACTGGAACTAACAGTTCAGGACTAAACTATAACTTGGGTGAAAAGTTGCAAACTGGGCTTGAGTGACAAATTGCAACTACATTTTATTCTCATGTTAAAAAGTTTCAATAACAAGCTTATGTTTGGACACAAAAGGATTTGGTTAAAATTTGAGGCCAAATACTCCCAAGAGCAAATGAAATCTCAGTTTAAGTATCGAACAAAGGCAAAACATGACATGATATACATAACCTGCATAGGTATCAGTGTCCCCTTCCTCATTAAAGCTTCTATGGTGCAGGCGTAGAGAAAAAGAAGTCATAGTATCCAAAGATATCTTTCGACTTTAACCAAAACCACAATCGAAAGCAAAATTATAAGATTAAATCCAAATCTTTCCCATTACCTGTGTTCCAATAAGCTTCCCATCCTTATGTGCTACAAGGCCATTTTCAGAGAAACAATAATCATAATCTTTTGTAACTGCATACAAAATGTATAAGAGAAGTCAATACACAGAAGAAGTAGGTAACTACCACATCAATCCAAGAGCCGTATTTTCCAATATTTGTTATCCAAGATAATCATGAGAAGAAGTTAAAAGGCACAATAAACACCCATTTTCCTGTTGTCATTTTCCTAGATTAATTGGACATATAGCTTAAGGGTACAGCGTCGAATATATGCATATTTACCATAGAAGTGGGTACAAAAATGAGTTTAATGGATACTCTTTCTAAATATTTGAGATTTTTACTAGGTTGAAAGTGGAATGCATTTTAAGAAGTATAAAACTAAAAACTGCATAAAGTATTGACAGGAACAGATGACATCTAAATGAAAATGGACAGCATATTGGGATGACATAAATGGAAGGGAGAAGTCTTTTAGGATGGAACGAGTAAGCAAAAGAGACTTGGGCAATGGGGAAGGAAAGAAGCTGGAGAGCGCAGGGGCTTTATGATTAATGGCACACCTAAAATGCTTAACGTCAACAACTAAGGTTTCACAAAGAGTGTATTTCTTTCTTTATTCTCTTCTTCTTTTTTTTTTTCCAATTTGAAGGTCCATGTATATTAAACTTTCAGGTGACCTTCATGAGAGTCCTCAAAGACACCCTCAAAGAGACAGGCACATTCTTTTCAGTGGCTAGCCATTTGATTTATTTTGACTGTTTGAATCATGTAAGATACACAGAGTGCCAACAGTTCCAAGTGTGTCAAAGATGGATTGCTTTCCTTGTATTTAGGCTCAAATTTTCCTCTGGAGAAAGAAAGATACTATACAACCAGAGGATGAGGTGATCACATCATGACTGTTTCTCCTTTCTTTTCTGGTCATTTGGGGGATGAAGGGGTAGCAACTTACTACATATGACATATCTACACTTCCATGGGATAGTTCTCATGTGAACACACAAGGACCTCAAAGGACGGAACCAAATTTAGGAGGATAAAACAATTTCATCAGCTTAGATGGAGCCATAACAAAAAGGGTACCTAGTAAAACAAAATCTCCAAATCTAAATTCGTTCAATGTTCTTCCATTAGCCTTTAGGCTGATGCAACCATGGTTCTACTCTTGCACTAATGCTAGGAGGAACTTTAGGTTCAGAGCTACACACATGAGCTCTAGTTGAACTGATGCAGCACATCAACTACAATCCTATCCACAAATTTTCAGGTCATCAACCGTGAATCATTAACTATAAATCTCTCACTGAAATCTGGCTAAACTAACCTGTCTTTCCAAGCTGTTCTGATATCTTGACAAGGTCTGAACCTCCAACAACTCCAACAGTGACAACCTGTAAAGACAAACTTGAAGGATTTTTTTAAAATAACAACTACAAAGAATAAGACTTCTCCACAAGGAGGAAAATAAGGAATATATTACAAAGATCATCTACCTTTCTGAGTTCCCGCATGAACTCCAACATTTCTGGAGTAACTACCTGAAAGTGTGAGGGAAATTCGAAAGAAGAAAATTCAAAATCTTTAAAGGGATGATAAACTTGACTAGGAAGTAAATTGGTTTAAAAAGAAAGAAAAAGAAGGAGCACATCTGAAACATCATGAGAGGGGGACATCTGAAACACTAATGAATTCTAGACAATATTTGTACATGCAAGCAAGAAATCTCATCTCCAATCACGATAAGCAAACATTAGAACATAGTTTAAGTTACAAAACAACAACAACTACTACTACTACTACACTATTACTTGGGGTCAGTTATATGAATCCTCCACATCCATTCTACTCTATAGGATGGAATCAGTTATATGGATCCTCCATATCCATCTTACTCTATTCAGTATCATCTCATACAGTTTTACTTGCAAATGAACAATTTAAGAGAAAACTACAAAGAGCCAATGATACCTTGCGAGGTGCTGTAAGAGTTCCATCCACATCAAACAAAGCAATTAAGCCAGCCTTCCTTACAGCCATTTAGTCTACAACTCTCACTGCATCCAAAGATCTCACTTTTCTACTTCATTTTCCAAATAAAAAAACACAAGGAAAACGAAAAGATCTAAAGATGAATGAAACAATACAAACCATGCGGTAAGAGATATGTATATCACAGTTGGCAAATGCAAAATCGCAATGTATAATGAATCAATCTTTTTGGCTTACCTTAGAAAATTCAGCACTCGATCTCGTTCGCTCTCTCTATCCTCACCGGAAAATTGAAATCCGGTAAGAAAACGGAGTGGCTCCGGCGAGGATTTTATAGCGCTTAGGCGGCAACGGTGACTGACAACTTGGGAAGTTGAGCGGAAGCAGAAAGTAGTTTATAGGTGAGCTGAATAGTCACTGGTTGTTGTGCTATTTGCAAATAAATGAATAGATTAAGGTTTAAGGGTAAATAACAAAATATAAGGATAATGGGTAAATAAAAAATGTAGTGTGCAAAATACAAACATTGGCTAATAAAATTCTTGTTTACTTTGATATTATACATAACTCCATGCATATTTTTGTTTGTCATCTTATTTAGTAGGTAATTAAAAGAGATTATTTACAATAAATGTGGATTAGTAAATAATTCAAAAGGGTCGATATTGTGACAATAATTTTACCCTAGAATACAAACCTCACATTGCCATTTATTAAGTACATAATTGAACTAAGGGTGGAGCTAGCATGCGAAATACGTGTTCGACCGAACTCTTGGTTCAAATATTGTATTTGTTTTAAAAAATTTATTAATATGTACAAATTATTAATTTAGAACCTAGTAACTTAAGCGCACTAAAATTCTGAATCCATAAACTTTAAATCTTGATTCCGACTCTGATTGAACTGCTCATGGATTTCACATTCACATAGAATTGCTTTCTTATATATAGCTAGGCACGCACATCATGGAATCGTTCAATATTGTATCTATAAAATGTGAAAAAAAAATCGACTATGTTTTGTAATGCTTCTTATAACAAACAAAGAAACTGTGTAAATTCGTCCACCAAAACCGACCGAAATCGGTCGAAAATTGATAAAAATCGACCAATTTTCGACCGCTTGTAATTAATCGGAAAAATAATGGTCGCTAACGTGTACCGACCGAAGTAGGTCGGTTTATTCAAAGTGTTGACTAACTGTCAAACTTCAATTACCGATCGATTTCGGTCGGGATTTTTAATAAATAATAATTTTATTTAAATAAATAATTTATTTATAAATTGTAATAAATAAAAAATGTAGAGTGCATGTCACCACCCGAAATTTTCCACCGACGGGACCGTGAAGGCGCATAACATTTCACTTTGCTAGACAAGCCAACGTTAGAGAATCATTAACTAATTTTTTATTACCATTCAGTAATTAATATTAATTAACTAAGATGAAATATATTAAGTGCGGAATATCATAAAATTGTATTAATTACTACCACCCGGATCTGGAGTCACAATTCACGAGCATTCTAGAATTTACTACAAGTAATAGTCTGAAAAAAATACAACTGTCTAAATGAAAGAAAACAGTAGGACATAAAAAGATAGACAGAGACTTTAAGGTATGTGAACGCCGACAGATCTACCTTGAGTCTCCGGACAATGGGTCAATAGCAAATCTCGATCAACCTGAGCCGGTATCAAAATCTGCACATAAAGTGCAGAGTGCAGCATCAGTACAACCGACCCCATGTACTGGTAAGTGTCGAGCCTAACCTCGACGAAGTAGCACCTACAATCAACATATACAATTTAACAGTGTATACGCAAATAACAAGAATGAAGAACTAAATATGAAATGTCGGGAGGGGAGACATACTAAGGGGAATACAGATAAAGAACTACAACAGAATGATCACCGGAGCAGTCAATATACCATGAATCAATAGGAATAATGAATACAGTAAAGAAAAATGCACGGCATTTCCCTTTGTGCTTTTACTCTCAATCTCACCATAAAATTAATAGAAACGGCACGGCATCACCCTTCGTGCTTTTACTCTCATATCATGGCACGGCATCACCCTTCGTGCATTAACACTCACAATATGGCACGACATCACCCTTCGTGCATTAACACTCACAATATGACACGGCATCACCCTTCGTGCATTAACACTCTCCCTTACCATAATGCAATGCATGAATAACAACATGGAGATAGAATAATAAGTACAAACCTTACTTCAACATTTAGTTCCATAATATCAATCTCAACTTTGAAATAAAAACTCAATTATTACCAGAAAATTCCGTAAACATGATAAGAACGATAATTTGAACAGCACCAGTATAACACTTAGCAATTTGGCATAGGAATAAGACAATATAAGAAAAACAGAGAAACATGAAAAACAAGAAAATTGGCGGCGCATAAGTACTCGTCACCTCACATATACGCCGCTCACATGAATTTCACTTAGCAAACAATCTAAGGTTCCTAATTCCCTCAAGTCAGAGTTAGACACAACACTTACTTTGCTCTGAAGGCCACTTAATTCTCAATCACAGCTTTTCCTTTGAAATTCACCTCCAAACCACTCGTATCTATTCAAAAATGACTCAATAATATCAAATTTTGCTAAAGGAATCAATTACATTGCATAAATTTAGATTTTCTAAATTTTTCTCCAAAAAGTCGAAAATCGACCCCGGGCTCGCTTGGTCAAAACCGAGGTTCGGACCAAATTCCATTTACCCATTCACCCCCGAGCCCGAATATATAATTAATTTTGGAATCCGACCTCAAATTGAGGTCTAAATCCCCAAATTTCCGAAATCCCTACTCTCTACCCAAAACCCCTAATTCTACCGTGAAAACCTTAGATTTTTGGTTGAAATCTTGTAAAATGTAGTGAAAGATTGAAAGAAACCAGTTTAGAATCACTTACCTAAGATTTGGGGAAGAGATGGTCTTTGAAAAATCACCTCTTGTGTTTTAGGTCTTGAAAATTTAGGAAGTGAATGAAAATTCCCGTCCAAAAATCATTTTGTTCAGCTGCAGACGTCGCATTTGCGACCTGAGCTTCGCAAATGCGAAGCTCACGATTGCGAAGGGACTATTGCAATTGCGAAGCCTTCACAATCCCACTACCCTTCGCAAATGCGAGGAAAGTATCGCAATTGCGATCACTGACCTCGCAAATGTGGACAAAATATCGTATTTGCGATCTATACCCCTCCCAGACTCCCTTCGCAAATGCGAAGAAAAGTTCGCAATTGCGAACACAGGCTGGCCCAGCTTCTCTTCGCATTTGCGATGAGAAGTTTGCAAATGCGACCTCAACAATGATCGCAAATGCCAACCATGACCTCGCATTTGCGAGGTCTGAGGCCTACAACACAGCTGAAGCACACTAGCTATTTTTTTCTAAGTCCAAATCACTCTGTAACCTATACAAAACTCACCCGAGCCCTCGGGGCTCCAAACCAAACATGCACGCAAGTCAAAAAGCATCATACGAACTTGCTCGCGCGATCAAATAGCCAAAATAATACCTAGAACTACGAATTTAGTACCAAATCAAATGAAATTCTTAAGAACACTATTAAATTTCTATTTTCTCAACTAGACGTCCGAATCACGTCAAATCAACTCCGTTTCTCACCATATTTCACAGACAAGTCTTAAATATCATAATTAACCTGTACCGGGCTCCGAAATCAAAATACAGACCCGATACTAACATTGACAAATATAAATTAATTTTAAAAACAAATAATTTTCAGGTTTTTAAGTTTCATCAAAAATTCATAACTCAAGCTAGGGACCTCCGAATTCAATTTCGGACATACGCCCAGGTCCCATAATTCGATACGGACCTACTGGGACCATTAAAATATGGATACGGGCCCGTTTACCAAATATATTAACCGAAGTCAACTAAAATTAATTTTTAAGGCAAAAATTCTTATTTTCATTAATTTTCAACATAAAAGCTTTCTAGAAACCTGCCCGGACTGTGCACGCAAATCGAGGAGGGTAAAAATGAGATTTTTAAGGCTTAAGAGCATAGATTCGAGTTCTAAAACATAAGATGACCTTTTGGGTCATCACAATGCAAAATACAAACATTGGCTAATAAAATTCTTGTTTACTTTGATATTATACATAACTCCATGCATATTTTTGTTTATCATATTATTTAGTAGGTAATTAAAAGAGATTATTTACAATAAATGTGGATTAGTAAATAATTCAAAAGGGTTGATATTGTGACAATAATTTTACCTTAGAATACAAACCTCACATTGCCATTTATTAAGTACATAATTGAACTCAGGGTGGAGCTAGCATGCGGAATATGTGTTCGACCGAACTCAGTTTTTTGGTTCAAATATTGTATTTGTTTTAAAAAATTTATTAATATGCACAGATTATTAATTTAGAACCTAGTAACTTAAGCGCACTAAAATTCTGAATCCATAAACTTAAAATCTTGATTCCGACTCTGATTGAACTGCTCATGGATTTCACATTCACATGGAAGTGCTTTCTTATATATAGCTAGGCACACACATCATGGAATCGTTCAATATTGCATCTATAAAATGTGGAAAAAAAAATCGACTATGTTTTGTAATGCTTCTTATAACAAACAATGAAACTGTGTAAATTCGTCTACCAAAACTGACCGAAATCGGTCGAAAATTGATAAAAATCGACTAATTTCCGACCGCTTTTAATTATTCGAAAAAATAATGGTCGCTAACGTGTACCGACCAAAGTCGGTCGGTTTATTTAAAGTGTTGACTGACTGTCAAACTTTAATTACCGACCGAAATCGGTCGGTACTAATTAATTTTTTTTTAATTTTTAAATACCGACCGAAATCGATCAGTATTTTAAATAAATAATAATTTTATTTATTGATAAATCATAGTATTGTAGTACAGGTTTGTAACTTTATCTAAGAGCTAGCTTGGGATTAAACTACATATATTATCTAGCAAATATATCCTTTAACTAACAGAAATTGATAGTATCGAGATTGACATCTTCCGGGGAAGCCCACAAAGTAGCATGTTGATGGTCTTCGACTTGGTATTCCATATTCTCTTGATCATCCTTTGCTATAATATCATTCGACATTATTATTCCATTGTCTTCAGTTTGAACATCTTCTGATTGCATAACGGAATCAATATATTCTTCAAGTAAATGGACTTGGCCTTCATCTCCCTGATCTACGCAATATTGAACATTCTCATCATCCACGCCATTAACAATATCCTCTGGGGAGCCCAACAAACCAAGTACATGGTCTCTAACTTGATCTCCCTCTACGTATTGGATAATATTATTCTCTTGATCATCCTTTGCTATAGTACCACTCGATCTTATTCCATTGTCTTCAACTTGAACATCTTCTTGCAGCACGGACTTGATAAATTCTTCAATTTCTCTCATCTTCTCATCATTAACTACCTCCTCAATATTGTTTCCATTTTTCTTGTCACCAGGTTTGCCTTTCTTCTTGATCTTACAAATTACGAAACCTTTGTTCTTAGTCTCCCTAGCAACGAGATAACGATCAAACAAAGAGTACTCAGTCATCAACCACTCGCCATTCACGTTGTTTGACGATTTATTAGCGGGGATGTACTTCAAACTTTTCACGTAGCCCATGAGTCTCCCTTTATCATCAAACACATCTCGACCTTTGTTTTGAAGCTTCCAAGTGCCCTTCCCAACAGTTCTTGAAACTCTTTTCCACGTAGGTTTCTCTTTCTTTTGCGGAGTTATGAAGTAACGAGTGTTGTTGTTGTTGTTGTTTCCCCTATCATAAGCTTCGAAAATCTGCCATGGCTCCTTGTCGGCGTAGAGATCCGCCACTTGCATGAGTTCATTCTGAAAGGGAAGTGGCTCGTCTCTCACAAACCCTACTAGATACTTGAGCACTTCCCTGCCCGTCGGATGAAAGCGATGACCCATCGAACGAGAAAAACACTTAGCCTGAGAATACTCCATTAACAGTAGTACTGACGCGAAGAAACAAGCTAAAATATTGTTATCTGACGAATATATGAGTAAGAAAGAAATAGTAGACTGGCGAAAACCCTAGTACGTACGTTGTTACTGATGATCGATCAACAACGGATACAGTTACTAGCTATGAATTGATGGTTGAGTTTTGAGGTACTCTATATTTATAGCTATATGGGGCGTGGAATTGAATATATAGCGTATTTTTCAATGCATGATTTATTTCCTTATTTCTTTTAGGGTTTTACGTGGAAGTTGTTGATTGGATGGGATATGTGGAGAAGGATCGTGATGCCATATATACTTTCCTTACTTTATGATATTTTCCCGTCTTTTTCTTTATAACTAGCATATATAATTACTTAAATGTACTAGCTTTTCTTATTTCCTTTATCTATTTTGTGGCTCGTCCACTATTTTTTTTTTTTTTTGGAATGTGATATTATAGAGTGTATTACTCAAATGGTCACCCAACTACTTGAAATTATCTACTAAAGTCATTTTTCTTTCGTTTGTAACAGAAAAGTCATTTAATTATGCCGATAGCAATCAAAAGATCACTCAACTAGATTTTTCAAACTTTTGATTGCCAAATACTCATTTTACCCTCTAAATTATCAACTTTTGTCTTCTTCTTTTTTACTTTAAATATTATAATTTTTTAATTTACATTGTGGACTTACTTATAGAACAAATTAATTGTATTATAAAGTTAAAAAAAACAAAAATAGTACTTTAAGACTTTGCAGCAACAACACCTAGGTGGCCCTGTAATTCCAAATCTAGAAATTATGTCATCTGTGGGTACTTTCTTATGAATTATGTTGCGGAAACCAAATGTATATAGTGTGAATGAGTCACAACTATTATACCAAAAATTATGACAACCACTAAATAATAAACAAGACAATAAGACAACAATAAAAGAACACCAGAATTTACGAGGTTCAGCCAATTATGCCTACTTCCTCGGACACAATCAATATTTTATTCCACTCCAAAATTACAAGTGAAATAATACTAAAGAGAAAAGATACAAATGCCTTAAGAAGATAAAAATACAAATGAGAGGTGTGTTTAAATCCTAAACATTAGGTCTCCTTTTATAGGGTGAAATTTCCATTCAAAATTCCACTGATGTGGGACTTTTGACAATTTCAACAAATCTCCACCTTGGCAAAATTCCACATCTTCAATTTTCTCTCAATAACAAATTTTGGTTGTGTCTTCATCTTCAATCTTTAGTGTTCAATAATGTTGATCAAATCCAAACAATGTTGAAACTTGATCGCAGTCACCACTTTTGTCAGCATATCAGCAGGGTTCTCCGTAGTATGAATTTTCTTCATCGTGACTCCACATTCTTCTATGATTTCTCGTAGGAAATGATACCGAACATCAATGTGCTTCGTCCTTGCATGATAAACTTGGTTCTTCGCTAATTGAATAGCACTTTGACTATCACAAAAAATTGTAATATTTTTTTGTTCAATACCACGCTCCTTTAGCAACCCCTGAAGCCAAATTGCCTCCTTTACAGCCTCTGTAATAGCCATGTACTCTGCCTCTGTTGTAGACAAAGCAACTGTTGACTGTAAAGTAGACTTCTAACTAACTGGTGCCTTTGCAAAAGTAAACACATAACCAGTAGTTGACCTTCGTTTGTCCAGATCACCCGCAAAATCTGAGTCACAATATCCAACTACAGACCGATTGCCTTCCTGCTCAAAAACTAACCCAACATCTACAGTACTATGAATATACCGTAGAATCCATTTCACAGCTTGCCAATGCTCCTTTCCTGGATTATGCATATATCTGCTAATAACTCCAACGGCTTGTGATATGTCAGATCTCGTACAAACCATTGCATACATCAAGCTACCAACAGCATTTGCGTATGGTACCCTTGACATATACTCCTGTTCAGTTTCATTCTTTGGCGACATAGTAGTACTTAGCTTAAAATGGGGAGCAAGTGGCGTACTAGTTGGCTTAGTCTTCTTATCTATGCCAAAACGCTGTAGTACTCTCTTCAAATATTCTTTCTGAGATAAACAGAGTTTCTTTGAACGTCTATCTCTTATTATCTCCATGACAAGAATTTTCTTTGCCTCACCCAGATCCTTCATCTCGAACTCCTCCTTCAGTTGAATCTTCAACTTATCAATTTCTTCCGAATTCTTGGAAGTTATCAACATATCATCAATATATATGAGAAGATATACAAAGGAACCATCATTAAGTTTGCGCAAATACACACAATGATCGTATTTGCTTCTCTTGTACCCTTGCCGCAATATAAACTTGTCAAATCACTTGTACCATTGTCTAGAAGATTGTTTCAATCCGTACAACGATTTTTTAAGTTTGCATACCATATTTTCTTTTCCAGCAACTTTGAATCCTTCTGGCTGATTCATGTAGATTTTCTCCTCCAAGTTTCCATGTAAAAATGCAGTTTTTACATCCATCTGAACTAGTTCCAAATCCAACTGTGCTACCAAAGCCAACATAATTCTAATGGAGGAATATTTTAAAACTGGAAAAAATACTTCATTGTAATCAATTCCCTCCTTCTGAGCATATCCTTTGGCCACCAATCTTGCTTTGTAGCGAACATCTTCTTGGTTAGGAAATTCTTCTTTCTTTGCAAATACCCATTTGCACCTAATTGTTTTCTTTCCCTTCGAAAGATTGGCCAATTTCCATGTATGATTCTGATGAAGGGACTGCATTTCTTCATTCATGGCAATCCTCCACTTATCTTCTTCTGAACTTTGGATTGCGTCTTTATAAGTGGTAGGAATACCATCAGCTACAATTGAGGTTGCGCAAGCAACCGTCTCTATGAGACGAACAGGTTTCGTTATTGTCCTTTTTGGCCTGCTGGTTGCTATTGATTCAAGTTGTTGTCGAGATTCCTAAGTTGGAATCTCCCTCTCTACTGGCTCTTCTTCCAGAGGGTAATCTTCATGAGTTTCCTCCTCTGCTTCTTGTGTAGGAAAAATAAATTTTCCCTCAAACTCCACCTGCTTTGATACACCACCAGTTTGTTTGACATCTTCAACTGTCACCTTATCTGTTATGGCAGATTCATCAAAGGTAATATCTCTGCTGAATATAATATTCCTTGTCTCTGGACACCATAAGCGGTATCCTTTGACTCCAGAAGTAATCCCCATAAATATAGCCTTCTTTGCTCTCGGATCCAATTTTGACTCTTTCACATAATAGTATGCAATTGAGCCAAACACGTGCAAAAAGTCATAATCTACAGCAGGTTTTCCATACCATTTTTCAAATGGTGTCTTGCCATCAATAGCAGCAGATGGTAGACGATTAATTAGGTGGCATGCATATGTAATTGCCTCAGCCCAAAATTCTTTGCCCAAGCCAGCATTGGACAACATACACCGTACCTTCTCCAGTAAAGTCCGGTTCATACGTTCTGCCACTCCATTCTGTTGTGGTGTATGTCTGACAGTGAAGTGTCGGACGATGCCATCATTTTCACAGACCTTATTGAAATGATCATTTTTGTATTCACCTCCATTGTCTGTGCGAATACACTTGATCCTCCTGCCTGTTTGATTCTCCACCATCGTCTTCCATTTGAGAAAAATTCCCAACACTTCATCTTTCCTCTTCATTGTATACACCCACACTCTTCGGGAAAAATCATCAACAAAGGTTACAAAATAGTGCTTCCCACCCAATGAAGGTGTTTTAGAAGAACCCCAAACATCAGAGTGTACATAATCCAAAATGCCTTTAGTATTATGGATCGCTGTACCAAATTTAACCCTTGTCTGTTTCCCTTTGACACAATGCTCGCAAAACTCCAAGTTGCAAGTCTTTACGCCTTTTAAAAATCTTTGATTAGATAGAGCTTTCAAGGATTTCCCTCCAGCATGTCCCAAGCGCATGTGCCATAGCCTGGTTGCTTCTGCCTCTTTGTCATCACTGGATGTCACTGTTGCTATCCCAATAACTGTACTACCACGATAGCGGTACATGTTATTGTTCTTCCGATTGGCCTTCATTACCACTAGTGTACCGGAGCATATTCTTATCACTCCATTTTCTGCAATGATTTTGAACCCTTTTGATTCTAGGGCTCCCACAAAGATGAGATTCTTCTTCAAACCCGGTACATACCGAACATCTGTTAATGTTCTGATCATTCCATCATGGCTTCTTAATCTTATTGAACCAATGCAATATGAGGTAAGAGGGCTGTTATCCGTTGTGTGGATGACTCCATATTCTCCTTGAAAATTCACAAACCAGTCCTCTTTGGGACACATATGATAGATACAAGCCGAGTCCATCAACCATATGTCTGATGATGTTGATAACTCTGTTGTAACTAATGAGAAGTCTGAATCATCACAATCAGCTACATTTGAATCCATAATGGCCTTTCCATTGTTATGTCTGGCCTTATTCTTCAACTTCGGACAGTCTTTCTTCCAGTGCCCATTTTCTCGACAAAAGGCACATTCATCTTTGCTGGGTCTAGATCTCGACTTGGATCTTCCCTTCTTAGTCCTCGTTTGATTTTGAAAACGACCCCTCACAATTAGTGCTTCTCCTTCTCCGCCCTTCTGTTTTTCTCCCTTTCTTTATTCATAGCTGTACAAAGCCGAGCAGACTTTTCTGAGAGAAATTTTGTCATTTCTATGGAGTAGAGTAGTTTCAAGGTGCTCGTACTCATTAGGAAGTGACCCCAACAACATCAAGGCCAAGTCACCATCATCAAAAGTTGCATCCATATTTTGCAAATCTGTGACCAACTTATTGAAACTGGTGATATGTTCATTCATTGTCGTACCAGGAACATAGGTGAAGCGAAAAAGTCTCTTCTTCATGTACAATTTATTTTGACTGTTTTTCTTCAAAAATTTATCCTCCAGTGCTTTCCATAATTTACTTGCAGAAGCTTCCTTTGTGTATGGATATTTCTGCTCTCTAGCAAGGTAGGATCGAATGGTACCGCAAGCAACACGATTGATAATTTTCCAATCTTCTTCTCCAATAACATCTGGCTTCTTTTCTTCAATGGCAAGATCTAGCCCTTGTTGAAAAAGAACATCTAGAACCTCGCCTTGCCACATCCCAAAATGTCCTGACCCGTCAAAAATTTCTACCGCAAATTTCGCATTTGACACAATTCTTGTCATAAGCGAAGATGCCAACGATGGCGTATTATTGACACTTGATGTAGATTCTTCTTGTTTATTGTCTTCCATTTTGACACAAATATTATTTAGTAGCTGACGACACAAATCAAGATTATTTCCTTTCTGGTGTGGAAGATCAGACTAAGCTGCAACCACAGAGCATACTCAGACAGAACCTTGACTCAGTTACCAAGATAGATCTTTTCTGATGTGGAAGATCAGACTATGCTGCAACCACAGAGCATACTTAGACAGTACCTTGGCTCTGATACCAATTGTTGCGGAAGCCAAATGTATATAGTGTGAATGAGTCACAACTACTATACCAAAAATTATGACAACCACTAAATAATAAACAAGACAATAAGACAACAATAAAAGAACACCAGAATTTACGAGGTTCGGCCAATTATGCCTACTTCCTTGGACACAATCAATATTTTATTCCACTCTAAAATTACAAGTGAAATAATACTAAAGAGAGAAGATACAAATGTCTTAAAAAGATAAAAAAGCAAATGAGAGGTGTGTTTAAATCCTAAACATTAGGCCTCCTTTTATAGGGTAAAATTTCCATTCAAAATTGTCATCCACCGATATGGGACTTTTGACAATTTCAACAAATTAACTCCATGTCATGAAAGATATCTTAAAAGTAGTCTCTCAGCTCTTAACTTTTATGGAAAGAACAAAGTATGCATTATCTCTAGTTGAATCTATAGCCCACGTTGTGAGAACGAGAACACTGAGACCATCCCAAAACTCATTTGATGGAAATCCCCAAATACAAAAAAATAAAAACTCAAAACTAATGGCGTATCCCAGGTTAATCAGAGTTTAGAACTTGACGAGTACATTAAAACTTTTTAGTTCAAATCTATATTTATTAAAATTCACCAAAAATTATGAGTTCAGATCGTATGCGGGGGTACAAGTAGAGTATATTAAGACATACGATTAAAGACTGAAAAGCCATATGCGAAAAAATTGACAAAATAATAAATAAGGAAGGAGGAATGCATCCTTTAATTTAAAAAGTAGTGGTACATACAAAAATATGGACATTATTTTTAATTCAAACATTGCAACTTATGTCTAACTTTATCTATACATGTTTTCGGTACATGTATAAGAGTCAGACGCCAAAATATTGAGTTTCGTCGAACCCACCAAACCAATAGTTGGATTAGGCAATGCTCAAAAAGAGGTGACTTCCTTTCTATAAAAGAAGAGACCAGAGGGTCCATCATTTGGCAACAAGGCAAGCTTCACCAAGCTTTCAGCACCTTCTTCAGCAGTTAAGCTCCCAGTATTGCAGTTCACATCTGTTTTGCAAAAGCCAGGACACACACAATTTATCCGAAAATTCGGATATTTCGTAGCTAAAACCCTTGTGTAAGCAATTAGGGATGCTTTCGAGACTTTATAAGCTGAGAAGTAAGTTGGCCATCCTTTGGCTTCTATTGATTTCTCTCTAAAATCTTTAAGAAATTCATTCAACACTTCATCCACCCTTTCTTCTGTCAGGCTTTTAGCATCACTTAGCATTCATATAGCCCATTCGTTACACAATAGCTGTAGAATAGCAGAAAATGGTTTGGAATAGAGGCGGCAAAAGTAACCCAAACCCATTTGACCCGTCCAACCCGTCAGGTTTTAGTGGGTTGAGCATGAGCTACTTTAATGATGGGCTAAGTTTGGGCACAACCCAACTAAGCCCATTTATTTTCAGTAGCCCAAATTAGCCCACGATTTATTACTTTTACTATTAGGCATGAATTGACATTTATTTCAAAACATAAGACAAGAATCAACAGGAAAAAAAGAAAAAAAAATTCATCATCATAAACCATTGCAGAATGATATTTACGAAAAAAATAAATAAAAAATATTGTTATATATGTGAGGACAAGAGTGGATTGCTCTAGTGGTAAGTACCCTCCACTTCCAACCAAGAGGTTGTGAGTTCGAATCACCCCAAGAGCAAGGTTGGGGAGTTCTTGGAGGGAGGGAGCCGAGGGTCTATCGGAAACAACCTCTCTACCCCAGGGTAGGGGTAAGGTCTGCGTACACATTACTCTCCCCAGACCCCACTAGTGGAATTATATTGGGTTGTTGTTGTTGTTGTTGTTGTTGTTGTTGTTGTTGTTATATATGTGAGAATATTTTATAATGTTTATTTAAAAGTTGAGGTTATTGCAAAGATTTGCATCAATATGGGCGAGTTGGGTTACAACCATCGTGACCGGTCCATCTTAACCAAAGTGAACTTTAAGCAGAATTGGACAATGACTCATTTAATGAGTCAGTGCCCAAATACAAACCAAATAACTCATTTGCCCGTTCTACTATCGGTACATAGAAGTTAACCTCAACATAATTTAGAGGGTACACATATTATGATATATACAGTTATGATTTCATTACCTTTTAACTTCCCCAAGAAAGAAGCGACACTAACAATTCTTGGGGAATTAGAGAGCTGAAGGAGGGGAATAAATGCTTCAATCATTCTTTTTGCACCATAGAAGTTTGTCTCTAGGCATTGATTTGTCAACTCATAATCTGTAACAATACGCTCAATACCTGCAATTGATTTCTTAATACCACCCTCTTCCTGCATAATTATTACTCCAATTTGTTACTATTTCTTTGAATATATGTATATGTAACATAAAATGACTAAAAAGTTATCAAAGAGATCACCATTGATTGTGTTTCTAATTAATTTAGGATAACATATTAGAATTGGACTATATATCTTACCCCATTTTCAGCAGAAATGGTTACGAAATCTCCTTCTATTAAATCTTTTACTATAACAACATCTCCTTCCACCATTAATCCACCAACCCCTGCGTTGTTAACCTGCAAATTAAATTGAAGCATTTATAATTTCTTATTTATATGTAAAGAATATATGAAATATGTATTGATGCAAATATAGTCTGACTAAATATAAAATATGTATCTTAATTGTATGCATATTATACGTCAATATACTATGTAAAAATTCCAAAGGAAAAAAAAAGAAAAACAAAGGAACTAGAAAAACTTAAGAATGTCAAACTCAAAGGGTAAAAGTGTAATAGAACAACACAATGTACATCTGAAACTAGAAAAGGTACAACTACCTAATTAGAAAGAAAGAAACGGTCGAACCTCTTACGTTTCTTAGGAGTATGCACATGAGTTTTTTTTTTTAAAACCATTTGTTGCTCAAAATCTACTGACAGACGAATTTGGATTCCACACTCATCAATTAAGGGATAAATTAAAGCATTTCCTACAAAAAAAAAAAAATTTCGAAATTCAAAATCAAGATCCCTAATTAAGGACGGAGAGATCCAACTATCTCACCACAACCTCCTCCGTTAGTATACACTATACACCAAGAGATTAAAACCAAAACTAATTAAGTAGCACTAAATTATTTTCCATCATGACTATCTTGCTGAGACAATCTATAGCACTGAAGAAAGATGTAGAAAAATAAAAAAAATATTAATCCTATATATTACAATTTCAATGTTAAGTACGACGCTTTATTTATATTTTATTTCACTAATTTGTGGGAGAGTTTAGTAATTATATTTTGATATATTTACACTATCATCATAAAAACAAGTACAAGTAATTCCTATAGCAACCATAAGTTACCTTTTTTTTGTAGATCTCAAGGAGCCATCTAACAAGTGATGGTAGGAAAAAAATGTTAATTTTGCATGTGACTGTTCACCAACTTTTGTAGATCTCAAGGAGCCCACACCTTTTTCACCTCGTCAGCCTTTCTTTCTTTGGTACTGAATACTCCCCTCATCTCGTATTATCACTCGTGAGTCGTGACTAGTGGTTACTAAAAAATAGTCTGTTTCAAATTATTTGTTATTTTAAAATTTTAAGATAATTTTTTTTTTTTTTTTTTACACTTAGTAATAATTATTTTAATAATTTTGTTCGAATAGAAAGATTAAATATTAAGACATGAATAAGGATAAAGTAGTCAAAATCTAATCCTAATTAAATTTTTTTAAGGGATGTATAAAAGAGAATCATGACAGATAATATGAGACGGAGGGAATATTCATTTCGGTCTAAAATAAATGACCTTTTAATCTTTGACACACCCCTTAAAAAAATATTAAATCCTAAAAAAAATATTTTAACGGTAATAATATGTAAATAACGGTAAATTTTAAAAATTAAAATTAATTCATTCTTGATTATATAAAAAGGACACTTATTTTGATTTACGTATTTTGAACCAAAATAAAAAGACCAAAACATCTATAAAAGAGTACTACGTAATAATAGATGGCTTCTTATCTTTTAAAACGATAAATATTTAAATATATTTATTTATTCAAAACGATTAGGATTTGGGACCAGAAAGAGTATTGCTTATGTACTGATAAACATAAAGGTTCCCTCTCCCCCACCCAAAGAAGTTATAAAAAAACAGATTTAAGTGATGGAGCGAGAAATATAATTGTATTTCCTACGGTCATCTTATTTTGGTTATTTTCACGTATATTAAGAAATTCACAAATTAGCATTAATTAACAATATAATTGATCATGTTAAATTTAATGTGTCTATTAGAAATATAACAAATACTACTCATAGACTCTTTAATTCAAGGACAACTTAAAAAAAAAAAGAAATTAATTCTTTATTAATATCATAAAAAATCAAATATTATGAATCATAAAAAAATCAATTAAAGTGAATCGAAGGGAGAATAAATAGTACCAGAATATCGAGCTTTCCAAATTTAGTTTCGATGAAGTCCACAAGAGAAGAAATACTAGCTGGATCCATAACATCAAGTTGATGAAACAAAATCTGATCATCGTACTCCTCTTTGAGCTTCTCAAGAGCTTCAATTCCTCTCTTTTCATCCCTTGCTGTCAACACTACCACTACTCCTTCCTTTGCAGCTAGTAGTTTCCTGCATGTTTCATATCCTATTCCTTTGTTTCCCCCTGTCACCACTGCATGCCTGATCATACAACTTATAAAATTACTACTCCATGTTTTTCTTAAAGAAGATTTACCTATAATTACCTAATAACAGTAGTGAACAAATTTTTACGATCAGTGCATAAAACTTGTATTTATACATACAAGGTTTGTAAATACCATGTATTCTCGTGGCTGGTGGTTTTTTCTGCCATTTTTGCTATATTCACTATTCAGTTTTTTGGGTCTAAGCAGGCTTATCTATCAGTGTATGTATTGCGTTTGCTAGAAATAGTCTAAGGTGCTCATTGAAATCTGGGAAGACGGAATTATATAATACGGTAATGGAGAAAATCAAGGAGGCTATAATTTATTTTTATTTTTTATATAATATGTTAGTCTTATCCCCTGTGTACAGTGCCGGTTCAACCATTTATGTGGACAAGAACTGAAGAAAGCACGTTTTTTTTGGTTGGAATATGCTAAACGAGTACTGTCTTTTTCTTGACCATTAATTCAACTTGCTTAGCTACTAATTTCAAAATGTTAGTCTGCGTTTCCAATTGTTTTCTTTTTTAGTGAGTGTATTGTAAATATAAAATATTTATTTCTCTGGTATATAATTCAACTAGTACGACAATTTAGGATGTCACTGAATTATAAGGGACAATTTGGAAAAAATTTACTTGTTCACATTTTCATCAATGAAAAGACAAGAAATGATTATAAAACAAAGAAGACTCCCAAGGAAATTGATTGTGATTTGTTTAACAGAATAGTATACAATATTTGAAATATAATTTGCTTTCTTTTTGGGTTCTTCAGAAAACTTAACTCATCAAACAACTGAAAGATAATGTTCAAATATTGATTTGTTCTTTGAATAAAATCAGTAGTTTTCTAGTGCCTTATGAAGTTCCAAGATTTGGAGAAGAGACAGCTAATGGCAATTTCAGACACAGAAATTTTAAGGGCAATTCATTCTTTGTGTCTTTTATTCACCCTATATTTTCACTGTTAAAACTTAAAACCAAGGATTATTTTAGATGCTAACTGCCTACATGAAATGGTATTTCATACAACATACATTAATGCATATCACTGAAGATTATTACATGCTAGTCTAACATGGATACAATGAACAACATACTCTCATTCGAATGATGAAACTTCTTTCCGATCAAAGAACAAACCAGAAGGGCCATCATCCGGCTGCAGAGCTAGCCGACTCTCCGCGCCTTCTTCAATTGACAATATCCCGCGATTGTAACTGAGATCTGTTTTCACAAAACCAGGGCAAACACAATTGATCTGTATAGACGGATACTTCTTTGCCATGACACTCGTGTAAGCGTTCACGGCTGCTTTAGAGAGTATATAGGCTGACATGAAAGAAGGCCACCCCTTGGCTTGAAGGGTATCTTCTTTATAGTCCTTTAGATATTGAGCTATCACCACTTCTATCTTCTCTTCTGTGAGGTTATCACTGTCACTTAATACTCCTTTAGCCCATTCATGTTTCAACTTCTGGAAATGCAATTAGAGAATTTCAGTCAGCTACTCATAGAGATTATCCAATTACCAACATCGGTTTACTGACACTTAGGAAAGCATGACAAACTTGTCACCACATGAAAAAGAAGATTGAAACTAACAAGCTGCTTGGAAACAGCCTCTTGCAGAAATGCAGGGTAAGACTGCGTACAATAGACCCCTGTCGTTCGGCCCTTCCTCGGGCCCCGCGCATAGCGGGAGCTTAGTGCTCCGGGCTGTCCTTTTAAACTATCAAGCTTCTGATAAATATCCTAGCTTACTTACATTACATTAAGTTTCCTGTGTTTGTTAACATATTATGCAGACAAAGATACCCTTTATCATTTAAAGACAAAAGGAAAATCGACAAGAACAAGGTCAGATCATGATTTATATACAACAAAATCAGTCTAACACTACTACTATTAGGATTTCCTCGGGGTCTATTTTCTTCATTTTGTTGTTGGTAGAGTGAAAGATTAAGTCTTTAAGTTAAAGGCAGGAGAACATAATGTTAGAAAATCAATAAATTGATGAGAACAAAGGTGTAGTTAACGGCAAGATTTCAGTAATCTATGATTTTTCCAATCTAAAAAGAATAGATGGCATATGCATTAGATTCTCTAAAAAAGACAATTAAAGGCAGAATTGTGTAGTTCTAAACGTTTAAATCATAGTTTTACTTCAGAATTTATCATTCCTACGGGCCAAGCATGTATAGGCCAAAAACCTTAAAAGTTAAATCACACCAAACGGAAAAAATGCAGCTATGTAGATGTATTAAAATATCAAAAAAATCTAAAAGATAAGAGTAGGGATGTAGAGATACTTCAGTAGATTAGACCTTCCATTCCAAGAGGAGAAGAGTTGCCAGGTTAATACCTTTAGCCTTCCCATAGAGGAAGAAACATTCACAATCCTCGGCGAGTTAGATAATTGGAGCAGTGGAATAAACGCTTCAGTCATTCTCTTCACACCATAGTAGTTTGTTTCAAGACATTCCTCTGCTAATTCATATGTCTGAATCAATATGTTATTCCAATTGACTTGAGATCCTCCTGTCTATAGCAGAGAGAATGACAAATTAAAGAGTACAAAAGATGAAGTCTAAAGCCAAGGATTTCAATTGATTACACGTCAAAAGGTGAATTTTCCAGAAACAGAGAGTTATGGCTACTGATTGTGCCACTTGATAGTCGAATCTAAAGATTTCGAGATAAAGCAGGACTTGTTCTGGTTTTTTAACTACAGCAGAAACCTCAAGCCATTTTCATGGTTAACTAACTCTATATCCAAATCAAGTTGCACATATAATTTCTAATCAAGCATCTAGCATAAAAGAATGGTCTACTAGTTAATTTGAGGGCTGTCTAATTATGATAAATCCTCTGGGGTTGTGGGGTTGTAAATTCTCTGACGTGTTATAAAACATACATATATGAGTTTACGTTTCTATGCACTAACGGCAATTATAAACACATGTAAGTTATGCTATAAGGTAATTACTGGTAATTCTTTTTGAAGCATCAATCCGAAACTTACACAATCAGGCCACAGTTATAAAGTAATTAACAGCTAATCTCTACAATGAACATTAATTGATGACCTAGTAAAAACGGTAACAAACCTATACTACACTGATTGTCAGTGTGCCAGTATATATATAACCTGATACTTATCATGTAGTAACCAACTGTCTTGTATTAAGACACAATTAATCGATAGATTAAGTCTAGTTAAAAGGACTTACCCCACTGGACTCTTGTGTAGCTCTAAGGGCATCAGCATCTGCAGTGACTCCACCAATTCCTGCATTGTTCACCTGAAAATACCCACAGCTCTATCACTTAGCAAATTATTTTGATCATAAACAAGAAATTAAAATCAAGAACATAGCTATGCTTCTTACCAAGATATCAAGCCTGCCAAATTGAGTCTTAATGAATTCAGCCAAAGAAGCAATAGTGGAAGGATCCATAACATCAAGCTGTTGAAACACCAAATTTTCTTTAGCTAAACCAATTAACCCTTTGAGCTTCTCTAGAGCTTCAACCCCTCTCTTCTCATTTCTAGCAGTCAAAACCACAACTACTCCCTGGGAAGCAAGCTGCCTGCATATTGCGAATCCAATCCCTTTGTTTGCCCCTGTAACTACTGCATACCTGCACCATAAATTAATTATAGGTACAGAGTAAAAACAAATAAAATAATTGTATTTGCAAATGCTAAAGGAAGAAATTCAGTACTTTGTGGCTCGGCCTCTGATTTCTTCTGTCATTTAGAATAGCTTTAGTTGTGGTTTGAAGAAAGCCAAACCAATTAAAATCATGCACAACCCCCTAAACTTATCCGGGTTTTCGTTTTAGACACCTTATCTACTCAAAATTTGAACCAATTAGACACTTTTTTGATAACCAGCAAAAAACTAGAGAGTGTGTAATACACTCGTCAATGATGTGGCAAATTGACGAATTAACTGATGACATTTGGTATTTGGGTCCAAAATAATAATTAATAAAATGAATTATGAGGAAAAAACAAAAACAAAAACTATTTTTAAGAGGAAAAAAGAAAAAGAAAAACAATAACCCCACCCACCCACCCAGACCCTCCCTTCCATATATATATATACACTAGTTCTTAGTGTATACCAAGTTAAGTACAAACTTTTTAAAGTGGCACAAAATTACATTAAAATGAGTGCGCATAACAAATCGTAAAGGAAAACAATACAAGCTCAATAATGAATGGTAAACTTACTCGAAAAACTTTGACAGTTGAAAACATAATGATAATGTTGTATGAAGTTATGAAGTTTTTTTTTGGTAGGTACAATATGTAATAAGAGATTAAATTAAAAGAAATATATATTCAAAAGAACTGCTTCATTGAACAGCTAAAAATATCTATATAGTAAAACATATATAATGAACAAATCTATATGTTTTCTTAATAAACACATGAGTCATGCTTTCCTACACCATTAAGCATAGTAGTAAAAGAACACCACCAAAAAAACAAACAAAAACAACTTTCGACACTTCTCTAGTTGTAAGCATAAATAATATTCCATCCGGTCCACAATAATTGATTTTTTAGTTGTTTTCTGTCACGGCACAAAATTTTTCACCTTAGGGACCGTGATGACGCCTAACATTTTACTTGCTAAGCAAGCCAACGTTAAAATATAATTAGCCATTTTTAACAAAATTTTAAATTAATTAATAACAAGAAAATAAATGTGGAAATAAAGTTTGAAATAAAGTGAGTATTCCATAATAATCATGATATCTAAATACCATCCCAGAACTGGAGTCATAGGTGCACGAGCTTCTAGAATAATACAAATAAAGGTCTAAATAAAATTCAAGCTGTTTGAAATATAATACACAGCTGAGATAATATAGAAGGGGACTTCAGAACTGCGGACGCTGTACAGTTATACCTCAAGTCTTCACTGGTAGCTGTATCCGGGCAAATTTGCAGTACGCCTCTGTAACCAACTCTGAAATCTGCACAAGAAGTACAGAGTGTAGTATCAGTACAACCGACTTCATGTACTGGTAAGTGCCGAGCCTAACCCCCGACGAAGTAGTGACGAGGCTAAAGCGGGTCACTTACATTACCTGTACGCAATAGTAGTAATAACAACAATAATAATAACGGAAATATTAGTAAGACCAGTAAATAATATTAATGATTGAAATCAACTCAGCAGTCACAATCCCTCAACTTGTTTCCATTGCGGCGTGCAACCCGTTCCCCTAATATAAACTTTAAACAAGTCTGTTGCGGCGTGCAACCCGATCCCCGAATATAGACTTTTAAATAAGTCTGTTGCGGCGTGCAACTCGTTCCCCCATATAAACTTTAAATAAATCTGTTGCGGCGTGCAACCCGATCCCCCATATAGATATATATGAATAACTATTAAATATAATAAAAATACTCCAATAAATACCACGTTCAATAAGAAACTATTAAGTATCAAGGCATACAATAATTATAATTTATTTATGAAACCAACAATGATAATTATCAATTAATTGTGAAAATCAGGGAGAAAAGAGGCAGTTTAATATTTAATATGCTAAAGGTCAAGTAGCAATTAAGACACATAAATAAAATAAATATGTAACAATAATTGCAGGAATTCAAAAATTAATATTTGACAAGAAATATGAGAGAAACAATTATTATAACAATTAATTTGTGTTTTAAACAATTTAAGATGTTTAAATAATTAAGCAAACAATTAAATTGACAAAGTATAGGCACTCGTCACCTTGCCTATACATCGTTGCACATGAAATTCATATAGCAAATAATTCAGGGGTTCTATTCCCTCAAGTCAAGGTTAACCACGACAATTACCTCGCTTTGCAACCAAATTTCAAGAATCCAATAAACCTTTGCCTCGCGAATTCGTGTCTGAAATCCTCAAATCTAGTCATAAACAATTCAATATACTCAATACAAATCGTAGGAATTAATTCCATATGAATTTATAAATTTTTCGGATAAAAACCCGAAATTCATTTTAAAAATCAACAGTGGGACCCACATCTCGAATCTCGGAAAAACTCGTAAAATCCGAACACCCGTTCCAATACGAGTTCAACCATACAAAAATTATCGAATTTCGACATCAGATTGACTTTCAAATCTTCATTTTACATTTTTGGAAGATTTTATAAAAATCTTATTTTTCTTCCACAAATTCATGAATTCATGATGTAAATGAGTATGGAATCATGAAATATAATCAATATAGGATAAGGAACACTTATCCTAATGCTTTCCCGTAAAAATCGTCTTACCTGAGCTCAAAATCGAAAATGGTGGAAAATAGGTCGAAATCCCATTTCGAGAACTTAAGTTCTGTTTGCCCAGATTTTACTCATCGCGATTGTCACGACCCAATTTCACCTATAGGTCGTGATGGCGCCCAACACTACAGCTAGACAAGCCAACTGATAAATCAAACGTATATTGATTAAACTTTTAATCCAAGAAAATAATAAAATACCAAATTCTACAAATGTGTGTGCCAAGACCCGATGTCACAAGTGCATGAGCATCTAGTAGATTGTACAAAACTCCAAATACTGTCTGAAATGAAATAGACAGAATGTAAATATAAGAAGAGACACTGGTAGCTGCAGAACGGCTCAGAAAGGCAGCTCACCACTATGCCTCGCGATGACGTGGATATGTGATGATAGGTCCTCCACTAGTACCTGTCTTAGATCCTGCACAAAAAGTGCAGCAAGTGTAGTATGAGTACGTAAACAACGTGTACCCAGTAAGTATCAAGCCTAATCTCGAAGTGGAAGAGACGAGATGACCGACTTTGACACTCACTATGGGTCAATAATAATAATTGAAATAAAACTAGAATATTTAAATCAGCATGATTTACAGAATATAATAATAATTTATTTAACCAGCAGAAATAATTAAATTCCTTCAAAATGCAACAATTCTCAATATATATATATATATATATATATATATATATATATATATATTAAATCCTTCAATTTCAATAAAAATTTCAATTTATCAAATAGCTTTACAAGCTGCAATTCAATTTCAATGAATTTCCAATTTATCAAATAGCTTTACAAGCTGCAATTCAATTTCAATGAATTTGTCAAAGTATCGTGTAATTATTATTATTATTAAGCACGATTTCTGCCGAGATCGTACGGCCCGATCCAGAGTGTCGTGTACACTGCCGAGAGACGTGCGGCACGATCCATAGATGTATCTATCATGTCGAGGCGTTCGGCCCGATCCACAAGAAAGGAGGACATTTTCTTATGTACCTCTGGAATAAGAGTATTTATTGTAAAATTTATTTGAGAGGATAACAATTTATTTCAACAATTAATTAATCTAAACAAAAATTAAGCATATGAAAATTTTATATTTTTTTACCTTTCATAACAATTCATAGTATATACATCAAATATTTTAATTAATAAAGAATATAATTTACACAAGTAATTCATGATTTAAGTCCTAAACTACCAGAACTTTAGCATTAATAGTAGCTACGCACGGACTCTCGTCACCTCATGCGTACGTAGCCCCCGCAATTAGTAACAATTATTTAATTTAATCACCTATGGGGTAAATTTCTCCCTCACAAGATTAGACAAGATACTTACCTCGTCTTGCTCCAATTAGACTAGAAAGCCTTTTTCAGGATTATTCAACTATGTCTGACTCGAATCTAGCCAAAATAATTCGATACAATCACTAAAAATTATAGAAATCAATTCTATAAGAAAATACTACATTTTTAATAAAAATCCCGAAATTAATTAAAAATTCGTCTGTAGGGCCCACGTATCGGAATCCGACGAAAGTTACGAAATCCGATAACCCATTAAATTACGAGTCCGGCCATACCAGTTTCACTCAAATCCGACTCCGAATCGATACCGAAATCTCAAAAATTCGTTTCTATGAGATTTCTAAAAATTTCCCAAATTTCAATCTCAAAACACTAATTAAATGATGAGAACAATGATATATTTATGTTATAGATCAAATCCAAGTTAGAATCACTTACCCTAATGTCTTTTCCTTGAAAATCTATCAAAAATCACCTATGCTCAAGCTCCAATTTGTTAAAAATGGCGAATGGGACGAATGCCCTCTTTTATAATTCTGCCCAGGCAGCCCTCGATCCTCGGCTTCGATCCTCGGTTTTGATCCTCGGCCTCGATCCTCGGCCTCGATCTTGGGAGCTCGATTTTTGGGAGCTCGATTTTTGGCCTCGATCTTGGGCCTCGATTTTGGGCCAGAATTTCCAGCATAAAGGAAAAATTGCAGCAACTGTTTTAAGTCCAACTTTTGATCCGTTAACCATCTCAAACTCACCCGAGACCCTCGGGACCTCAACCAAATATACCAACAAGTCCTAAAACATCATACGAACTTATTTGAAACCTCAAATCACATAAAACGACGCTAAAACCACGAATTATGCTCCCATTCAAGCTTAATGAAACTTAAAATTTCCAACTCCTACATTTGATGTCGAAACCTATCAAATCAACTCCGATTGACCTCAAATTTTACACACCAGTCATAAATGACATAACGGAGCTATGAAAATTTTCGGAACTGGATTTCGACTCCAGTATCAAAAAGTCAACTCCTCGGTCAAACTTCCAAACTTAAATTCTTATTTTTAGCCATTTCAAGCCTAATTTAACTACGGACTACCAAATAAAATTCTGAACATGCTTCTAAGTCCAAAATCACCATACAGAGCTGTTGGAATCATCAAAATTCTATTATGGGGTCATTTTCACATAGTTAGACATCCGGTCACTATTTGAACTTAAACATTTTAATTTTTCATCAAAATTCCATATCTCGGGCTACAGACCTCAGAATTTGATTCCGGGCATACGCCCAAATCCCAAATCACGATACGGACCTACCGAAACTATCAAAATACTGATCTGAGTCCGTTTGCTCAAAATGTTGACCAAAGTCAACTCAATTGAGTTTTAAAGCTCTAATCCATATTTTAATCCATTTTTCACATAAAAACTTTTCATAAAATTTTACGGATTGCGCACGTAAGTCGAGGAATGATAAATAGTACTTTTTGAGGTATTAGAATACATAATTAATTATTAAATTTAAAGATGACATTCTGGGTCATCACAGCGATCGCGGGAATATGTTTGCGATCACGTAGAACAATTTTTTCCTGGTCCATTTAACTCTTCTCAATCGCAGATAATTCTTTGCGATCTTGAAGCATAACCCTGTAGGCCTACGTGATCGCGAGCCATTTCATGCGAACGCGAAGAACAAATTTGAGTGCCCCAGCTTCTGCCTCATTTCCTCTTCGCGAACGCGAGGCTTCGATCGCGAACGCGAAGCTTTGCACTTCGACCCTTCGCAAACGCGTGCCCTCGGTCGCGAACGCGAAGCACAAAATGTGCCAGTCCAACTTTTCTCTTCGCGATCGCGAAGCACAATGCACCAGATGACAGCAGAAGCTAAAAACCAGATTTTTCTCAAAGTTCAAATGGTTCGTATGCTATCTGAAACTCACTCGAGCCCTCGGGGCTCCAAACCAAACATGCACACAAGTCCAAAAACCTCATACGAACTCGCTCGTACGATCAAAATATCAATTTAACACCTAGAATTACGAATCAGACACCAAATCAAATGAAAGTTTTAAGAAAATTTTAAAACTTCTATTTTCACAACCGAGCGTCCGAATCACGTCAAATCAACTCCGTTTCTTACCAAATTCGACAGACAAGTCATAAATGACACAACAGACCTATGAAAATTTTCAAAACTCGAATCCAACCCCGATATCAATAAAAGTCAATTTGTGGTCAAACTTTAAAATCTTTAAGCCTTTAGGCTTCTTGTTTTCGCCAATTGGCGATATTTCAAGTTAGGGACCTCCAAATTAAATTCCGGGCATACGCCCAAGTCCCAAATCACGATACGGACTTACCGGACTGTCAAAACACTGATCCGAGTTCGTTTGCTCAAAATGTTGACCAAAGTCAACTTAGTTGAGTTTTAAGCTCTATTTTACATTTTAATCAATTTTTCATATAAAAACTTTTTGAAAAATTATTCGGATTGTGCACGCAAGTCGATAAATAATGAATAGTGCTTTTCGAGGTCTTAGATCACAGAAATAATTATTAAATTTAAAGATAACCTTTTGGGTCACCATATTCTCCACCTCTAAAACAAACGTTCGTCCTCGAACGGAGTTAGAAAAAGTACTTGAGCTGGTGAAAAGGTGTAGATATTTACTCTGCATGTCCGACTCAGACTCCTAGGTAGATGCTTCTGTCGGCTGACCTCTCTATTGCACCCGAATTGAAGGGTAACTCTTAGACCTCAACTGTCGGACTTGCCGAGCTAGAATAGCTACTGGCTCCTCTTCATAAGTCAAATCTTTGTCCAATTGGACTGAACTGAAATCTAACACATGGGATGGATCACCATGATATTTTCGGAGTATAGACACATGGAACACCGGATGAACCGCTGATAAACTAGGTGGTAATGCAAGCCTGTAGGCTACTCCACCCACCCTTTCAAGAATTTCAAAGGGTCCAATATACCTAGGGCTCAACTTGCCCTTATTTCTCAACCTTATTACACCTTTCATAGGTGAAACCCGGAGCAATATTCTTTCTCCAACCATGAATGAAATATCACGAACTTTACGGTCGGCATAACTCTTTTGCCTAGACTGAGCTATGCGAAGTCGATCTTGAATAACTTTGACCTTATCCAAGGCATCCTGTACCAAATCGGTACCCAACAACCGAGCCTCTCCCGGTTCAAACCATCCAACTGGCAATCGGCATCGCCTCCCGTATAATGCCTCATATGGAGCCATATGAATGCTCGACTGGTAGCTATTATTATAAGCAAACTCTGCAAGTGGTAAGAATTGATCCCAAGAACCTCCAAAGTCTATAACACAAGCGCGTAGCATATCTTCCAATATCTGAATAGTGCGCTCTGACTGTCCGTCTGTCTGTGGATGAAATGATATACTCAACTCAACCTGCGTGCCTAACTCATGCTGTACAGCCCTCCAGAAGTGTAAGGTAAACTGTGTACCTCGATCTGAAATAATAGACACGGGCACACCGTGAAGGCGGACAATCTCACGAATGTAAATTTTAGCTAACCACTCTGAAGAATAGGTAACTGCCACCGGAATACAATGTGCTGACTTGGTCAACCTGTCCATAATGACCCAAACTGCGTCAAATTTTCTCTGAGTCCGTGGGAGCCCAACAACAAAATCCATACTGATTATCTCCCACTTCCACTCAGGAATTTCTAACTTCTGAAGAAAACCACCAGGTCTCTGATGCTCGTACTTAACTTGCTGACAATTCAGACACCGAGCTACATATGCAACTATTTCCTTCTTCATTCTCCTCCACCAATAATATTGCCACAAATCTTGATACATTTTTGGCGGCATTTGGATGAATAGAATACCTAGAACTGTGGGCTTCTTCCAAAATTAATTCACGAAGCCCATCCACATTAGGCACACAAATACGACTCTGCATTCGCAAAACTCCATCTTTCCCCACAACAACCTGTCTGGCATCACCGTGTCGCACCATGTCCTTGAGGACAAGTAAATGTTCATCATCATAATGCCGCCTTCTAATGCACTCATATAAAAAGGACCGAGTGACTGTGAAAGCTAAAACCCGACTGGGCTCCGAAATATCTAACCTCACGAACTTATTAGCCAAAGTTTGGACATCTACAGCTAACGGTCTCTCACTAACCGGAATATAAGCAAGGCTGTCCATACTCACAGACTTTCTACTCAAAGCATCGGCTACCACATTGGCCTTTCTGGGGTGATACAAAATGGTGATATCATAATCTTTCAACAACTCCAACCATCTTCTCTGCCTTAAGTTAAGATCTTTTTGTTTGAACAGATATTGAAGGCTACGATGATCAGTAAATACCTCACACGAGACACCGTAGAGATAATGCCTCCAAATCTTCAGTGCGTGAGCAATGGCTGTCAATTCTAAATCATGAACAGGATAATTCTTCTCATGAACTTTCAACTGCCGTGATGCATATGCAATCACCCTGCCATCTTGCATCAATACTGCACCAAGACCAATGCGAGAAGCATCACAATACACTGTATAAGATCCTGAACCTGTGGGTAATACCAACACCGGCACCGTAGTCAAAGCAATCTTGAGCTTTTGAAAGCTCAACTCACACTCGTCTGACCATCCGAATGGAACACCTTTCTGGGTCAGTCTTGTTAATGGGCTTGCTATAGATGAAAACCCTTCCACTAACCAATGATAATAACCTGCCAAACCCAGGAAACTCCGGATCTCTGTAACTGAAGTAGGTCTAGGCCAATTCTGAACAGCCTCAATCTTCTTAGGATCCACCTTTATGCCTTCTGTCGATACAACATGCCCTAAAAAGGCAACTGAGTCTAACCAAAATTCACATTTTGAAAATTTAGCATATAACTGATTATTCTTCAAAGTCTGAAGCACACTCCGAAGATGCTGCTCATGATCCTCTCGACTGCTGTAGTAAATCAAGATATCATCAATGAATACAACCACAAAAGAATCCAAATAGGGCTTAAACACCCGATTCATCAAATCCATAAATGCTGCCGGGGCATTTGTCAACCCAAATGACATCACTAGGAATTCATAATACCTATATCGAGTTCGAAAAGCTGTCATAGGGACATCGGATGCTCTAATCTTCAACTAATGGTAACCAGACCTCAAATCGATCTTCGAAAATACCTTGGCACCTTGAAGCTGATCAAATAAGTCATCAATTCTTGGCAACGAATATTTGTTTTTGATAGTGGCCTTGTTCAACTGCCGATAATCTATACACATTCGCATTGGACCATCTTTTTTCTTTACAAATAGTACTGGTGCACCCCAGGGCGAGACACTGGGTCTAATGAATCCCTGATCAAGCAAATCATGTAACTGCTCATTCAATTCTTTCAAATCTGGCGGGGCCATACAGTATGGTGGGATAGAAATGGCTGAGTGCTCGGAGCTAAATCAATACAGAAATCAATATCTCTATCGGGTGGTATCCCTGGCAAATCTGTAGGAAATACTTCTGAAAATTCATGAACAACTGGTACTGAGTCCATAAAAGGAACATCCGCACTGGGATCGCGAATATAAGCCAAATAGGCTAGACACCCTTTCTCGACCATACGCCGAGCTTTCATATAAGAAATAACACTACTGGCAGAATGACCAAGAGTTCCTTTCCACTCTAACCGAGGTAACTCCGGCATGGCTAGGGTTACCATCTTGGCATGACAATCCAATATAGCATGATAAGGTGATAGACAATCCAAACCCAAGATGACATCAAAATCTACCATATCAAGAAGTAAAAGATCCACACTAGTCTCAAGACTACCAATAGTAATCACACATGAACGATAGACATGGTCTACTGCAACAGAGTCTCCTGCCGGTGTAGATACACACACAGAAGCAATCACAGAATCATGAGGCACAACCAAATACGAAGCAAAATAGGAGGACACATAAGAATAAGTAGATCATGGATCAAATAGAACCGAAGCATCTCTATGGCAAACTGGAATAATACCAGTGATCACGGCATCGGATGACTCGGCCTCAGGCCTAGCTGGAAAAGCATAAAATCGGGGCTGGCCCCCATCACTCTGAACTGCGTCTCTGGGACGACCTCTAACTAGCTGGCCTCCACCTCTAACGGCCTGACCTCCACCTCTAATGGTCTGACCTCCACTTCTAGCTGCCTCACCCCTACCTCTAGCTGGCTGAGTAGGCGGTGAAGCAACCGGTGCCGGTATGATGGCACGAGAATCCTGCCGAGATCTGTTACTCGACAACCTAGGACAATACCTCTTAATGTGACCAATGTTCCCACACTCATAACACCCATCCTGATGTTGTGGCTGCTGAAGCTGAAGCTGACTCGAACGGGCCGGATAACTGCTGTAGTGACTCTGGAGTGATGGTGCACTAATAGGAGCTAAATATGCACTAAATGTTGGCTGCCCAGAGTAAGGCATAATAGGACCGACCGTGACTCCCTGAAGCACCGGGATATGCCTGAAGTGCTGAATAAAACGGTCTGGGAGGATGACCTCAACCAAAATTACCCTTCCTCCAGAAGAAGCACCACTAAAACCATCGAACTGACGAGGCCTATTATCAGACCTCTGCCCTCTCTCATGTGCAAGAACCATCTCGATCCTCCTCGCGACATTAGCAGCCGCCTGAAAGGAAATCTCACTTCCGGTTTCCTTGGCCATCTGAAGCCTGATAGGGTAAGCAAGTCTCTCAATAAACCTCCCCAATCTCTCTCCCTCGGTAGGAAGTAAAAGGAGAGCATGACGGGTTAGATTCACAAAACGAGACTCATATTGAGTAACAGTCATACTGCCCTACTGCAGGTGCTCAAATTGCCTGCGATAATCTTCTCTCAGTGTGATAGGAAGGAACTTCTCCAGAAATAGCTGCGAGAACTGCTCCCAGGTAAGTGCAGGCGATACAACTGGTCTGTTCAATGTATAATCTCTCTACCACCTCTTGGCGGAACCCGTCATTTGAAATATAGCAAAATCGACCCAATTGGTCTCAACTACACCCATGTTCCGCAGAACCTCATGGCAGCAGTCAAGATAATCCTGGGGGTCCTCAGAAAGTGTACCACTAAAGTAAACTGGAAAGGGCTTGGTAAAATTATCCAGTCTCAATAAGGCCTCAAAAGATATGGCAGGACTATCACCGTTCTGTGCCGCAACAACTGCTGAACTACCCCAACTGGCGGGGCTGCTGGAGCCTGATTGTGGGGAGCCATCTACTCCGGAGCTGGAGTAGTGGGAGTTTGTGCTCCTCCCCCAACATGTGAAACGGCTGGTGCCACTGAAAACGTACCATTCTGGGCCACACCCTCCACTAGGCTCACCAAACGGACTAGAGCGTCCTAAAGTACTGGAGTAGCTAAGAATCCTTTCGAGATCTTAACTGGTCCAACTGGTATAGTGTGAATTGGAACCTCCTCCTGAAGATCCACCTGAGGTTCTACAACAGGTGTTGCTGCTCGAGCTCTAGACTGAGCTCTACCTCCACCTCGGCCTCGACCTCTAGCACGACCTCGGCCTCGACCTCTACCCCTGACCATAGTTTCCACCGGGGGCTCTGGTCTCTGTCCGTCGGTAGATGTATTACGTGTCTTCGCCATCTGCGAGCGAATAAGAATAGAATGGTTCAATCATAGATGATAGAATAAAACCGCACGATAGAATAAGAAAGAAGGGATATTGTTCCTAAACTTCATAACCTCTGAGAGATAAGTACATACGTCTCCGTACCGATCCTTCAGACTTTACTAAACTTGCTCGTGACTCGTGAGACCTACGTAACCTAGTGCTCTGATACCAACTATCACGGCCCAAAATTTCCCACCTTCGGGACCGTGATGGCGCCTAACATTTCACTTGCTAGGCAAGCCAACGTTAGAATATAATTAGCCATTTAAAACAAAATTTTAAATTAATTAATAATAAAAAAACAAATACGGAAATAAAGTTTGAAATAAAGTGAGTATTCCATAATAATCGTGATATCTAAATACCATCCCAGAACTGGAGTCACAAGTGCACGAGCTTCTAGAATAATATAAATAAAGGTCTGAATAAAATTCAAGCTGTTTGATATCTAAATACCATCCCAGAACGCGAGGCTTCGATCGCGAACGCGAAGCTTTGCACTTCGACCCTTCGCAAACGCGTGCCCTCGGTCGCGAACGCGAAGCACAAAATGTGCCAGTCCAACTTTTCTCTTCGCGATCGCGAAGCACAATGCACCAGATGACAGCAGAAGCTAAAAACCAGATTTTTCTCAAAGTTCAAATGGTTCGTATGCTATCTGAAACTCACTCGAGCCCTCGGGGCTCCAAACCAAACATGCACACAAGTCCAAAAATCTCATACGAACTCGCTCGTACGATCAAAATATCAATTTAACACCTAGAATTATGAATCAGACACCAAATCAAATGAAAGTTTTAAGAAAATTTTAAAACTTCTATTTTCACAATCGAGCGTCCGAATCACGTCAAATCAACTCCGTTTCTTACCAAATTCGACAGACAAGTCATAAATGACACAACAGACCTATGAAAATTTTCAAAACTCGAATCCAACCCCGATATCAATAAAAGTCAATTTGTGGTCAAACTTTAAAATCTTTAAGCCTTTAGGCTTCTTGTTTTCGCCAATTGGCGATATTTCAAGTTAGGGACCTCCAAATTAAATTCCGGGCATACGCCCAAGTCCCAAATCACGATACGGACCTACCGGACTGTCAAAACACTGATCCGAGTTCGTTTGCTCAAAATGTTGACCAAAGTCAACTTAGTTGAGTTTTAAGCTCTATTTTACATTTTAATCAATTTTTCATATAAAAACTTTTTGAAAAATTATTCGGATTATGCACGCAAGTCGATAAATAATGAATAGTGCTTTTCGAGGTCTTAGATCACAGAAATAATTATTAAATTTAAAGATAACCTTTTGGGTCATCATATTCTCCACCTCTAAAACAAACGTTCGTCCTCGAACGGAGTTAGAAAAAGTACTTGAGCTGGTGAAAAGGTGTAGATATTTACTCTGCATGTCCGACTCAGACTCCTAGGTAGATGCTTCTGTCGGCTGACCTCTCTATTGCACCCGAATTGAAGGATAACTCTTAGACCTCAACTGTCGGACTTGCCGAGCTAGAATAGCTACTGGCTCCTCTTCATAAGTCAAATCTTTGTCCAATTGGACTGAACTGAAATCTAACACATGGGATGGATCACCATGATATTTTCGGAGTATAGACACATGGAACACCGGATGAACCGCTGATAAACTAGGTGGTAATGCAAGCCTGTAGGCTACTCCACCCACCCTTTCAAGAATTTCAAAGGGTCCAATATACCTAGGGCTCAACTTGCCCTTATTTCTCAACCTTATTACACCTTTCATAGGTGAAACCCGGAGCAATATTCTTTCTCCAACCATGAATGAAATATCACGAACTTTACGGTCGGCATAACTCTTTTGCCTAGACTGAGCTATGCGAAGACGATCTTGAATAACTTTGACCTTATCCAAGGCATCCTGTACCAAATCGGTACCCAACAACCGAGCCTCTCCCGGTTCAAACCATCCAACTGGCAATCGGCATCGCCTCCCGTATAATGCCTCATATGGAGCCATATGAATGCTCGACTGGTAGCTATTATTATAAGCAAACTCTACAAGTGGTAAGAATTGATCCCAAGAACCTCCAAAGTCTATAACACAAGCGCGTAGCATATCTTCCAATATCTGAATAGTGCGCTCTGACTGTCCGTCTGTCTGTGGATGAAATGATATACTCAACTCAACCTGCGTGCCTAACTCACGCTGTACAGCCCTCCAGAAGTGTGAGGTAAACTGTGTACCTCGATCTGAAATAATAGACACGGGCACACCGTGAAGGCGGACAATCTCACGAATGTAAATTTTAGCTAACCGCTCTGAAGAATAGGTAACTGCCACCGGAATACAATGTGCTGACTTGGTCAACCTGTCCATAATGACCCAAACTGCGTCAAATTTTCTCTGAGTCCGTGGGAGCCCAACAACAAAATCCATACTGATTATCTCCCACTTCCACTCAGGAATTTCTAACTACTGAAGAAAACCACCAGGTCTCTGATGCTCGTACTTAACTTGCTGACAATTCAGACACCGAGCTACATATGCAACTATTTCCTTCTTCATTCTCCTCCACCAATAATATTGCCACAAATCTTGATACATTTTTGGCGGCATTTGGATGAATAGAATACCTAGAACTGTGGGCTTCTTCCAAAATTAATTCACGAAGCCCATCCACATTAGGCACACAAATACGACTCTGCATTCGCAAAACTCCATCTTTCCCCACAACAACCTGTCTGGCATCACCGTGTCGCACCATGTCCTTGAGGACAAGTAAATGTTCATCATCATAATGCCGCCTTCTAATGCGCTCATATAAAAAGGACCGAGTGACTGTGAAAGCTAAAACCCGACTGGGCTCTGAAATATCTAACCTCACGAACTTATTAGCCAAAGTTTGGACATCTACAGCTAACGGTCTCTCACTAACCGGAATATAAGCAAGGCTGTCCATACTCACAGACTTTCTACTCAAAGCATCGGCTACCACATTGGCCTTTCTGGGGTGATACAAAATGGTGATATCATAATCTTTCAACAACTCCAACCATCTTCTCTGCCTTAAGTTAAGATCTTTTTGTTTGAACAGATATTGAAGGCTACGATGATCAGTAAATACCTCACACGAGACACCGTAGAGGTAATGCCTCCAAATCTTCAGTGCGTGAGCAATGGCTGTCAATTCTAAATCATGAACAGGATAATTCTTCTCATGAACTTTCAACTGCCGTGATGCATATGCAATCACCCTGCCATCTTGCATCAATACTGCACCAAGACCAATGCGAGAAGCATCACAATACACTGTATAAGATCCTGAACCTGTGGGTAATACCAACACCGGCACCGTAGTCAAAGCAATCTTGAGCTTTTGAAAGCTCAACTCACACTCGTCTGACCATCCGAATGGAACACCTTTCTGGGTCAGTCTGGTTAATGGGCTTGCTATAGATGAAAACCCTTCCACTAACCAATGATAATAACCTGCCAAACCCAGGAAACTCCGGATCTCTGTAACTGAAGTAGGTCTAGGCCAATTCTGAACAGCCTCAATCTTCTTAGGATCCACCTTTATGCCTTCTGTCGATACAACATGCCCTAAAAAGGCAACTGAGTCTAACCAAAATTCACATTTTGAAAATTTAGCATATAACTGATTATTCTTCAAAGTCTGAAGCACACTCCGAAGATGCTGCTCATGATCCTCTCGACTGCTGTAGTAAATCAAGATATCATCAATGAATACAACCACAAAAGAATCCAAATAGGGCTTAAACACCCGATTCATCAAATCCATAAATGTTGCCGGGGCATTTGTCAACCCAAATGACATCACTATGAATTCATAATACCTATATCGAGTCCGAAAAGCTGTCATAGGGACATCAGATGCTCTAATCTTCAACTAATGGTAACCAGACCTCAAATCGATCTTCGAAAATACCTTGGCACCTTGAAGCTGATCAAATAAGTCATCAATTCTTGGCAACAGATATTTGTTTTTGATAGTGGCCTTGTTCAACTGCCGATAATCTATACACATTCGCATTGGACCATCTTTTTTCTTTACAAATAGTACTGGTGCACCCCAGGGCGAGACACTGGGTCTAATGAATCCCTGATCAAGCAAATCATGTAACTGCTCATTCAATTCTTTCAAATCTGGCGGGGCCATACAGTATGGTGGGATAGAAATGGCTGAGTGCTCGGAGCTAAATCAATACAGAAATCAATATCTCTATCGGGTGGTATCCCTGGCAAATCTGTAGGAAATACTTCTGAAAATTCATGAACAACTGGTACTGAGTCCATAAAAGGAACATCCGCACTGGGATCGCGAATATAAGCCAAATAGGCTAGACACCCTTTCTCGACCATACGCCGAGCTTTCATATAAGAAATAACACTACTGGCAGAATGACCAAGAGTTCCTTTCCACTCTAACCGAGGTAACTCCGGCATGGCTAGGGTTACCATCTTGGCATGACAATCCAATATAGCATGATAAGGTGATAGACAATCCAAACCCAAGATGACATCAAAATCTACCATATCAAGAAGTAAAAGATCCACACTAGTCTCAAGACTACCAATAGTAATCACACATGAACGATAGACATGGTCTACTGCAACAGAGTCTCCTGCCGGTGTAGATACACACACAGAAGCAATCACAGAATCATGAGGCACAACCAAATACGAAGCAAAATAGGAGGACACATAAGAATAAGTAGATCATGGATCAAATAGAACCGAAGCATCTCTATGGCAAACTGGAATAATACCAGTGATCACGGCATCGGATGACTCGGCCTCAGGCCTAGCTGGAAAAGCATAAAATCGGGGCTGGCCCCCATCACTCTGAACTGCGTCTCTGGGACGACCTCTAACTAGCTGGCCTCCACCTCTTGAATAACTTTGACCTTATCCAAGGCATCCTGTACCAAATCGGTACCCAACAACCGAGCCTCTCCCGGTTCAAACCATCCAACTGGCAATCGGCATCGCCTCCCGTATAATGCCTCATATGGAGCCATATGAATGCTCGACTGGTAGCTATTATTATAAGCAAACTCTGCAAGTGGTAAGAATTGATCCCAAGAACCTCCAAAGTCTATAACACAAGCGCGTAGCATATCTTCCAATATCTGAATAGTGCGCTCTGACTGTCCGTCTGTCTGTGGATGAAATGATATACTCAACTCAACCTGCGTGCCTAACTCACGCTGTACAGCCCTCCAGAAGTGTGAGGTAAACTGTGTACCTCGATCTGAAATAATAGACACGGGCACACCGTGAAGGCGGACAATCTCACGAATGTAAATTTTAGCTAACCACTCTGAAGAATAGGTAACTGCCACCGGAATACAATGTGCTGACTTGGTCAACCTGTCCATAATGACCCAAACTGCGTCAAATTTTCTCTGAGTCCGTGGGAGCCCAACAACAAAATCCATACTGATTATCTCCCACTTCCACTCAGGAATTTCTAACTTCTGAAGAAAACCACCAGGTCTCTGATGCTCGTACTTAACTTGCTGACAATTCAGACACCGAGCTACATATGCAACTATTTCCTTCTTCATTCTCCTCCACCAATAATATTGCCACAAATCTTGATACATTTTTGGCGGCATTTGGATGAATAGAATACCTAGAACTGTGGGCTTCTTCCAAAATTAATTCACGAAGCCCATCCACATTAGGCACACAAATACGACTCTGCATTCGCAAAACTCCATCTTCCCCCACAACAACCTGTCTGGCATCACCGTGCCACACCGTGTCCTTGAGGATAAGTAAATGTTCATCATCATAATGCCGCCTTCTAATGCACTCATATAAAAAAGACCGAGTGACTGTGCAAGCTAAAACCCGACTGGGTTCCGAAATATCTAACCTCACGAACTTATTAGCCAAAGTTTGGACATCTACAGCTAACGGTCTCTCACCAACCGGAATATAAGCAAGGCTGCCCATACTCACAGACTTTCTACTCAAAGCATCGGCTACCACATTGGCCTTTCCGGGGTGATACAAAATGGTGATATCATAATCTTTCAACAACTCCAACCATCTTCTCTGCCTCAAGTTAAGATCTTTTTATTTGAACAGATATTGAAGGCTATGATGATCAGTAAATACCTCACACGAGACACCGTAGAGGTAATGCCTCCAAATCATCAGTGCGTGGGCAATGGCTGTCAATTCTAAATCATGAACAGGATAATTCTTCCCGTGAACTTTCAACTGCCGTGACGCATATGCAATCACCCTACCATCTTGCATCAATAGTGCACCAAGCCCAATGCGAGAAGCATCACAATACACTGTATAAGATCCTGAACCTGTGGGTAATACCAACACCGGTACCGTAGTCAAAGCAATCTTGAGCTTTTGAAAGCTCAACTCACACTCGTATGACCATCCGAATGGAACACCTTTCTGGGTCAGTCTGGTTAATGGGCTTGCTATAGATGAAAACCCTTCCACTAACCAATGATAATAACCTGCCAAACCCAAGAAACTCCGGATCTCTGTAACTGAAGTAGGTCTAGGCCAATTCTGAACAGCCTCAATCTTCTTAGGATCCACCTTTATGCCTTCTGTCGATACAACATGCCCTAAAAAGGCAACTGAGTCTAACCAAAATTCACATTTTGAAAATTTAGCATATAACTGATTATTCTTCAAAGTCTGAAGCACACTCCGAAGATGCTGCTCATGATCCTCTCGACTGCTGTAGTAAATCAAGATATCATCAATGAATACAACCACAAAAGAATCCAAATAGGGCTTGAACACCCGATTCATCAAATCCATAAATGCTGCCGGGGCATTTGTCAACCCAAATGACATCACTAGGAATTCATAATGCCTATATCGAGTCCGAAAAGCTGTCTTAGGGACATCAGATGCCCTAATCTTCAACTAATGGTAACCAGACCTCAAATCGATCTTCGAAAATACCTTGGCACCCTGAAGCTGATCAAATAAGTCATCAACTCTTGGCAACAGATATTTTTTTTTGATAGTGGCCTTGTTCAACTGCCGATAATCTATACACATTCGCATTAGACCATATATTTTCTTTACAAATAGTACTGGTGCACCCCAGGGCGAGACACTGGGTCTAATGAATTCCTAATCAAGCAAGTCATGTAACTGCTCCTTTAATTCTTTCAACTCTAGCGGGGCCATACAGTATGGTGGGATAGAAATGGCTGAGTGCTCAGAGCTAAATCAATACAGAAATCAATTCTCTGTCGGGTGGTATCCCCGACAAATCTACAGGAAATACTTCTGGAAATTCACGAACAACTGGTACTGAGTCCATAAAAGGAACATCCGCACTGGGATCGCGAATATAAGCCAAATAGGCTAGACACCCTTTCTCGACCATACGCCGAGCTTTCATATAAGAAATAACACTACTGGCAGAATGACCAAGAGTTCCTTTCCACTCTAACCGAGGTAACCCCGGCATGGCTAGGGTTACCATCTTGGCATGACAATCCAATATATCATGATAAGGTGATAGACAATCCAAACCCAAGATGACATCAAAATCTACCATATCAAGAAGTAGAAGATCCATACTAGTCTCAAGACTACCAATAGTAATCACACATGAACGATAGACATGGTCTACTACAACAGAGTCTCCTGCCGGTGTAGATACACACACAGAAGCAATCAGAGAATCACGAGGCACAACCAAATACGAAGCAAAATAGGAGGACACATAGGAATAAGTAGATCATGGATTAAATAGAACTGAAGCATCTCTATGGCAAACTGGAATAATACCTGTGATCACGGCATCGGATGACTCGGCCTCAGGCCTAGCTGGAAAAGCATAAAATCGGGGCTGGCCCCCACCACTCTGAACTGCGTCTCTGGGACGACCTCTAACTACCTGGCCTCCACCTCTAACGGGCCTGACCTCCACCTCTAGCTGCCTCACCCCTACCTCTAGCTGGCTGAGCAGGCGGTGAAGAAACCGGTGCCGGTATGATGGCACGAGAATCCTGCCGAGATCTGTTACTCGACAACCTAGGACAATACCTCTTGATGTGACCAATGTTCCCACACTCATAACACCCATCCTGATGTCGTGGCTGCTGAAGCTGAAGCTGAACCGAACGGGCCGGATAACTGCTGTAGTGACTCTGGAGTGATGGTGCACTAATAGGAGCTGAATATGCACTAAATGCTGGCTGCCCAGAGTAAGGCATAATAGGACCGACCGTGACTCCCTGAAGCACCGGGATATGCCTGAAGTTCTGAATAAAACGGTTTGGGAGGATGACCTCAACCAAAATTACCCTGCCTCCAGAAGAAGCACCACTAAAACCACCGAACTGACGAGGCCTATTATCATACCTCTGCCCTCTCTCATGTGCAAGAACTATCTCGATCCTCCTCGCGACATTAGCAGCCGCCTGAAAGGAAATCTCACTTCCGGTTTCCTTGGCCATCTGAAGCCTGATAGGGTGAGCAAGTCCCTCAATAAACCTCCTCACTCTCTCTCCCTCGGTAGGAAGTAAAAGAAGAGCATGACGGGTTAGATTCACAAAACGAGACTCATAATGAGTAACAGTCATACTGCCCTGCTGCAGATGCTCAAATTGCCTGCGGTAATTTTCTCTCAGTGTGATAGGAAGGAACTTCTCCAAAAATAGCTGCGAGAACTGCTCCCAGGTAAGTGCAGGCGATCCAACTGGTCTGTTCAATGTATAATCTCTCCACCACCTCTTGGCGGAACCCGTCATTTGAAATACAGCAAAATCGACCCAATTGGTCTCAACTACACCCATGTTCCGCAACACCTCATGGCAGTAGTCAAGATAATCCTGGGGGTCCTCAGAAGGTGTACCACTGAAGTGAACTGGAAAGGGCTTGGTAAAATTATCCAGTCTCAATAAGGCCTCAAAAGACATGGCAGGACTATCACCGTTCTGTGCCGCAACAACTGGCTGAACTACCCCAACTGGCGGGGCTGCTGGAGCCTGATTGTGGGGAGCCATCTATTCCGGAGCTGGAGTAGTAGGAGTTTGTGCTCCTTCCCCAATATGTGAAACGGCTGGTGCAACTGAAAACGTACCATTCTGGGCCACACCCTCCATTAGGCTCACCAAACGGACTAGAGCGTCCTAAAGTACTGGAGTAGCTAAGAATCCTTTCGGGATCTGAACTGGTCTAACTGGTATAGTGTGAACTGGAACCTCCTCCTGAAGATCCACCTGAGGTTCTACAATAGGTGTTGCTGCTCGAGCTCTAGACTGAGCTCTACCTCCGCCTCGGCCTCGACCTCTAGCACGACCTCGGCCTCAACCTCTACCCCTGACTATAGTTTCCACAGGGGGCTCTGGTCTCTGTCAGTCGGTAGATGTATTACGTGTCTTCGCCATCTGCGAGCGAATAAGAATAGAATGGTTCAATCATCGATGATAGAATAAAATCGCACGATAGAATAAGAAAGAAGGGATATTGTTCCTAAACTTCATAACCTCTGAGAGATAAGTACATACGTCTCCGTACCGATCCTTCAGACTTTACTAAACTTGCTCGTGACTCGTGAGACCTACGTAACCTAGTGCTCTGATACCAACTATCACGGCCCAAAATTTCCCACCTTCGGGACCGTGATGGCGCCTAACATTTCACTTGCTAGGCAAGCCAACGTTAGAATATAATTAGCCATTTAAAACAAAATTTTAAATTAATTAATAACAAAAAAACAAATACGGAAATAATGTTTGAAATAAAGTGAGTATTCCATAATAATCGTGATATCTAAATACCATCCCAGAACTGGAGTCACAAGTGCACGAGCTTCTAGAATAATATAAATAAAGGTCTGAATAAAATTCTAACAAAATTCTCCATATGCAGGTTTGGGCAAAGATGCGGTTTTGAGGCCCTTGTCCAATGAGGAAGAAACTTTGGCCTTTGTCCCAAAGCCGGTGAAGGAAAATAAAAGGAAAAGAGCCTATGTTCCCGAAGATCCAAAATCCAAGAAGAGGACGGATTGTAAGCCGAACAAGAATACCATTCCTTTGACCATGGAATCAGTTTTGCATTTAAGGGATGAAGATGACGAAGAAGAAGAAGAAGAAGAAGAAGAAGAAGAAGAAGAAGAAGAAGAAGAAGAAGAAAACGATGGGTCCGCGCTGGCGGCCCGAACGAAGAGAACCACCGATGCCCCATCGACAGCTGGATCGATGATGCTTCATGAGACTCTGCCTCGAACTGAGGATATACCGGAGAAAGATTCAGGCGGAATCCCTGAATTATCGGAGATCGAAAATGCATCCCATCGGAGCCAACAGATGGGGGATATGTCTGAAGGGGCCCCTCTTGAATCCCTTCGAACCGAAGAGAATACTCCAAGTAATTCATTTGGGGCAGCAACAATCGAAGATTCGCCCACCTTTCCTGCTTTTTCTGCAGGGGTAATTCGGGAAGCCCAAGCTTTGGGGGCCCTCGATCTAGACATGCCTCATAATGGGGAGGATCCCTTTCGTGACATGTTTACCGGTATCGAGGACGTTGCCGGTACTAGTGATGAATCAGATCTTTTTCACGGGGTGCAGCAGGCTTTGAATCATGTAAGCCTTAAAATTATTTTGTCGGTACTACCTTTATGTTTACTTTTCATTTCTCATTTCTTTGCAGGCAGCGACAGTTCATCGAGAAACATGTTCTCGGTCCCAAAACGAGCTGCGTCGATACGAGGCCGACCTTCAACGGGTTACTGATGAGAGGAACTCCCTAAAACTTCTCTTAGGGCAAAGGGAAGAGGAAATAAAAGACCTTTGAGCTGAGTTGGCCAAGGCTTACCGAGATCAGATCGATCTGTTTGAGCAGGTAATGATACTTTTAAAAGCCTATGGGCTTGATACCGGAACGATGGCTAATTTTTTGGTCTCACAGTTGCAGCAAAAAAATGAGATGACCGGGAAGCTTCGTGAGGAGGTCGACGTGATAAAAGCGGAGTCTTTGCAGTGGAAAAAAGGTATGGACCGCTTTGCTGCAGAGAAAGAAACTGCTCGAGCCCAGTTATCATCGGCCGAAACCCAACTTCATAGAATGAAGGAAAAAGGCCTGGTTCAAGCAAGAAGAATAGAGGAGCTCGAGGCTCGGTTGGCCTCTGTACTTGCCAAGGCCGAATCTGATGCCGAAAAGGCAAAGGCCGATGCGGATGCACTCGTGGCCGTCTATCGGGCCGATGCTGAAGCTGCCCAGGTCCAACCAAGAGAGGCAGCCGAGACCGCCGATACTCGAGCACATTGGATCGCTGAACTTGCTAAGTGTCGATCTCGGAGGGAAACCCTCAAGGAGATCCATGCTCGTGGTTTCGACTTCGCTGAAGAGATAAAAAGGGCCAAAGAACTCGAAGCCGATGCTGAAGCCTTGGTTTCCCATGATGACAATGATGATAACGATGGGAGTAAGAGCGGATCCGAGAATGGGGGGAGCCCGATAGAGAAGAGACCGCTCCTAGAGATGACCAGGAAGCTTAGTCCTTAATTTTTACGTTGTAATCAATCATATAAACAATTTTGTATATAGGAATATCCCCTTTTTTACCGACTTGCTTTTGTTTTGTTTCCAGTCTTGTGTAGACTTTATTCACGCCTTATGAATGTTTTCACAAGGATTTAAACAACTTAATAAAATTTGGACTTCATAGCCTCTATAATCGAGCGAGCGCTTATTCAAACTTGAAGTGATGTAGCCTTTAGGCTTATTAGTTGAGTCAATGATTCGAGCCCGAAGAAATATAGCCCGTAGGCATAATGGTCGAGTGAGTGCTTGCTTGAACTCGAAATAAAAGTAGCCTGTAGGCTTAGTAGTCGAGTGAATGATTCAAACTCGAAGCAATGTAGCCCGTAAGGCGTAATGGTCGAGCGAGTGCTTGCTCGAACTCGAAATAAAAGTAGCCCGTAGGCTTAGTCATCGAGTGAATGATTCGAACTCAAAGTAATGTAGCCCGTAGGAGTAATGGTCGAGTGAGTGTTTGCTCGAACTCGAAATAAAAGTAGTTTGTAGGCTAAGTAGTCGAGTGAATGATTCGAGCTCGAAGTAATGTAGCCCGTAGGCATAATGGTTGAGTGAGTGTTTGCTCGAACTCAAAATAAAAGTAGCCCGTAGGCTTAGTAGTCGAGTGAATGATTTGAACTCGAAGTAATGTAGCCCGTAGGCGTAATGGTCGAGTGAGTGTTTGCTCGAACTCGAAATAAAAGTAGCCCGTAGGCTTAGTAGTCGAGTGAATGATTTGAACTCGAAGTAATGTAGCCCGTAGGCGTAATGGTCGAGTGAGTGTTTGCTCGAACTCGAAATAAAAGTAGCATGTAGGCTTAGTAATCTAGTGAATGATTCGAACTCAAAGTAATGTAGCCCGTAGGCGTAATGGTCGAGTGAGTGCTTGCTCGAACTCGAAATAAAAGTAGCCCATAGGCTTAGTTGTCGAGTGAATGATTCGAACTCGAAGTAATGTAGCCCGTAGGCATGACGGTCGAGTGAGTGCTTGCTCGAACTCGAAATAAAAGTAGCCCGTAGGCTTAGTAGTCGAGTTTATCTTAATTCTGTTTGCGTAATAAATCTCCAAATAGAGGAATTTTTCTTGGATATAAGATGTCAGTAAAGAGGAGAACTTTCTTTGCAAGTCATTATACATGTGTTCATGTTTCTCGTCCGGGTTCGGGTCAACTACATGAGCATAGTTCGTTTTGCCCATTTGGCTCTTACAACTTTTCTTATTGGAACCCCGTTGTTGCGAAATTACTTTCTTGCATCAGAACTTGATATATTTGAGGGCTAATGCCTCCCCAGTATTCGAGGTCGATTGTAAAGAGGCCTCGGATACTGTTGTAAGTGTAGTACGATCATTGGTTGCCTCATTAAAAACCTTGCCGAAAAACCCATTTGGGATAAAACCGGTCTAAGGGAAAAAGAGTACAACGCATGCTTTCAAATCTAAGGCTTCGTATTGAAGGATCCATCTTAGCTCCTGATCGGACTTCTGCAGGGGTTAGTTTTGAAATGTAAATGAATATGGTAGGGTCGTACCTTAGCAGTAGTATCATTTTAGATGTGACACATTCCAATTGCTTGATAGTTGTTTGCCGTTTATAATGCCGAGCTTGTATGACCCCTTTCCGACGTTCTCGAGAACCTAATATAGTCCTTCCCAGTTCGGTCCTAGTTTTCTTTCATTCGGATTTCGGGTATTGAGGGTGACTTTCCTTAGCACTAAGTCCCCGAGCTTAAAATGGCGGAGCTTGGTTCTTCGATTATAGTATCTTTCGATCCGTTGCTTTTGGGCGGCCAATTGGATGAGAGCAACTTCTCATTTTTCGTCCGATAATTCGAGGCTAGTGTTCATAGCCTAGTTATTTGATTCTTCTGTTGTATATCAAAATCTGGCACTGGGTTCGCTGACTTCGACTGGTATCAAGGCTTCGGACCCATATACTAAGGAGAACGGGGTTGCCCCCGTACTAGATTTTGACATTGTTCGATATGCCCAAAGGACTTCAGGTAGGATTTCTCTCCACTTTCCTTTAGCGTAGTTCAGCCTCTTCTTTAGGTTTTGAATGATAGTTTTGTTCGTTGATTCGGCCTGTCCGTTCCCACTGGGGTGAAACGGTGTTGATAATATCCTTCTTATTTTGTAATCTTTGAAGAATTTCATCACTTTGCTGCCAACAAATTATTTCCCATTGTCACATACTATTTCGGCGGGTATCCCGAATCGACATACGATATGATCCCAAATAAAGTCTATAACTTCTCTCTCTCTCTCTCTCTTACTTTCTCGAATGCCTGTGCTTCAACCCATTTACAGAAATAGTCAGTCATAAATAAAATAAATTTAGCTTTACCTGTGGTCAATGGCAGAGGGCCCACGATATCCATTCCCCATTTCATGAATGGCCATGGGGATAGTTCTGAGTGAAGTTGCTCTCCGGGTTGATGGATCATTGCTGCAAACCTTTGACATTTGTCACACTTTCGAACAAATTCCTTCGCATCTTTGCCCATATCGATCCAATAATACCCTGCCCTGATTATTGTTCGGACTAATGGATAGGCACCGGAGTGATTCCCACAAGTGCCCTTGTGCACCTCATGTAGGATGTAATCGGTATCTCCTGGACCCAAGCATACTGCCAATGGTCTATCAAATGTCCTTCGGTATAGCGTTCCATCTGAAGCCAACGTGAATCAAGCAGCTTTAGTCCGTAGGGCCCTTGAATCTTTAGGGTCCGATGAGAACTTTCCGTTCTTTAAGTATTCAATATACTTATTTCTCCAATCCCAAGTTAAGCTCGTAAAATTTATCTCGGCGTGACCTTCTTCGATCACAGATCTCGAGAGTTGAACGACAGTCCCCGAGCTCAAGTCACCTTCCTCGACCGATGATCCCAAATTCGCAAGTGCATCAGCCTCACTGTTTTGCTCTCGTGGAACATGCTGTAAAGTCCATTCTTTGAAATGGTGCAAAGTGACATGTAGTTTGTCCAAATACCTTTGCATTCTATCTTCTCGAACTTTGAAGGTTTTGTTTACTTGACTTACCACCAGTAAAGAGTCACATTTGGCTTCAATGACTTCTGCTCCCAAGTTTTTAGCTAGCTCGAGACCTGTAATTATGGCCTCATACTCGGCTTCGTTGTTAGTCAACCTGGTAGTTTTAATAGATTGCCTAATAGTGTTACTCGTGCGTGACGTTAAAACTATGCCTAGCCCGGACCCCTTCACGTTCGAAGCCCCGTCCGTAAAAAGGGTCCATACCCCGATGACGTACCCGATTTCAACAGGAGTTCTTTTTCGACTTCGGGTACGAGGGTTGGCGTGAAATCGGCCCCGAAGTCTGCTAAAATTTGATACTTGATGGTCGTACGGGATTGATATTCGATATCGTACCCACTGAGTTCGACGGCCCATTTGGCCAATCGGCCTGATAGTTCGGGCTTGTGCAAAATATTACGAAGCGGGTAAGTGGTTAATACGCATATGGGGTGACATTGAAAGTACGGTCTTAACTTTCTAGAGGCGCTTATCAGTGCAAGTGCCAATTTTCTAGGTGCGGATATCTAGTTTATGCTTCTCCTAAGGTCTGACTTATATAATAAACAGAAAATTGCGTACCTTGCTCTTCCCAAACTAGGACACCGCTTACTGTGATTTCCGATACTGCCAAGTACAAGCAAAGTTTTTCGTCTATTTTTGGAGTGTGAAGAAGTGGTGGGCTCGATAGATATCGTTTTAGTTCCTCTAACGCCTATTGGCATTCCGGGGTCCAAGCGAAATCGTTCTTCTTTTTGAGTAGAGAGAAAAATTTGTGACTTCGATCTGATGATCTCGAAATAAATCGGCCTAAGGCTGCTATCCATCCCATTAGCCTTTGTACAACTTTCACGCTGTCCACGATGGTGATGTCTTTGATGTCCTTGATTTTATAGGGATTAATGTCAATTCCCCGATTTGACACCATGAAGCCGAGGAACTTGCCCGAACTGATCCCGAAAGGACATTTTTCGGGGTTGAGCTTCATGTTATATTTCCTCAAAATCTCGAACGTTTCCTGTAAATGGGTCAAATGGTCCTCTGAGCGCAGGGACTTAACTAGCATGTCATCAATATAAACTTTCATTGATTTACCTATTTGTTCTTCGAATATTTTATTTACTAGGCGTTGGTAAGTAGCCCCTGCATTTCCCGAAGGGCATGACATTATAACAATATGTTCCATATTTGGTGACAAATAAAGTCTTTTCCTGGTCCTCCGGGTTCATCTGGATTTGATTATACCCGGAATAGGCATCGAGAAAAGTGAGAATCTCATAGCCGGCCATGGCATCGATCATGCGATCGATGTTGGGCAGCGAAAAAGAATCTTTGGGGCATGCTTCGTTCAAATTCTTATAATCTACACACACTCTAAGTTTGTTCCCCTTTTTTAGGAACTACAACTACATTGGCTAACCATTCAGGATATTTCACCTTCCGAATGGACCCTATCTTGAGAAGTTTGGTTACCTCGTCCTTTATGAATGCATGCTTTACCTCGGACTGGGGTATTCTCTTTTGCTTCACCGGTCTGAACCTAGGGTCCAAGCTTAGCCGATACGTCGTTATGTCAGGTGGGATCCTTGTTATATCTAAATGGAACCAGGCAAATCAATCAATGTTATCGATAAGAAATTGAATAAGTTTCTTCCTGAGTTCGGGGCTCAACCCCGTTCCCAGGTATACCTTCTTTTCGAGCCAGTGCTCGATTAGTGTGACTTTATCCAGTTCCTCAATCGTTGATTTGGTGGCGTCGGAGTCATCGTGAATCATGAAGGATCGAGGGATCCTCTGATCATCATCTTCTTCGATCTTCTGGTTATCTGGTTAGGTCAAAGCCGATGTCTGTGATTGCTATTTGGTATATCGTTCCCCTTCTGAGCCCGATCCCTTTACTGGCGAAGGCGAGGATATTGGTTTCGCTTCCTCGATGGCGAACATTTCTCTTGCGGCTGGTTGTTCTCCGTACACTATTTTGACTCCTTTCGATGTTGGGAATTTGAGGACCTGGTGTAGGGTCGAAGGTACAACTCTCATGTTGTGGATCCATGGCCTTCCGAAAAGGGCGTTATATCTCATGTCGCCTTCGATCACATGGAACTTCATTTCCTGGATGGTTCCGGCCATGTTTATTGGTAGAATTATCTCACATTTTGTGGTTTCACATGCCATATTGAATCCATTTAGAACCAGGGTTGCAGGTACGATCTGGTCCTACAGGCCAAGCTGTTCTACGACCTTCAATCTGATGATATTGGCCGAGCTACCTGGATCAATCAACACACGCTTAACTTTAATTTTATTCATGAGTACGGATATTACTAGTGCATCATTATGAGGTTGTATGACTCCTTCTGAATCTTCATCATTGAAGAACAAAGTTTCTATGGGTGTGTAATCTTGAGTTCGAGATCGTTTTTCTCTCACAATCGATGTTTTAGTGCGTTTAAGCACTGGTCCCTGAGGGGTATCGGCGCCGCTGATGATCATGTGAATGACATGCTGTGGTTCTTCTTATTTGTTTTCCTTGCCGAAATTCCTATTTTTAAAATGGTTCTTCGCCCTATCGCTAAAAAATTCTCGAAGGTGCCCTTTGTTGAATAACTGGGCTACGTCCTCTCTTAGTTGCCTGCAATCTTCCGTTCTGTAGCCATGGGTGCCATGATATTAGCACATTTGATTGGGATTCCTCTGGGGCAGGATCGGTCTACATGGGTCGAGGCCATTTAGTGTCTTTGATGCGTTCGATAGCCGAAACGATGTCGGATGCATCAATGCTGAAGTTATATTCCGATAACCGAGGTGCTTCCTTAGATCCGGCATACCTATCGAACCTGCTTCTGTTCATCAGCCCCCGGGATCCTTGACCTCGATCACTTCTTTTGTTATTTTGCCTGAGGTTATGTCTCGATTCACTGACTCTGTGGCTTCCGTTGTACGATTGGTATCGATCCCCGATCGGACCTCGTACTCGATTAGTATCCCTTCGAACAGCGGGTTCAGACCCCAATTGATCATCTTCGACCCTAATTTTTTATTGGTACCGATTGTGCATGTCGGCCCACGTGATGGCTAGGTATTCGATCAGGTTATGCTTTAATTGTTGTTAAGCCGTCGAACTTCATTCGTTCAAACCTTGAGTGAAAGCCTGAACAACCCAATCATCTGTGACTGGTGGCAAGTCCATTCGTTCCATTTGAAAACGAGATACGAACTCCCTCAACATCTCGTTATCCTTTTGTCTTACCTTGAAGAGGTCCGATTTCCTTGTTTTGACTTTTATGGCGCCAGCATGTGCTTTCACAAAAGAATCTGCTAACACGGCGAATGAGTCGATGGAATTTGGTGGTAGGTTGTGATACCAAATCATTGCCCCCTTCGAGAGGGTCTCTCCGAATTTTTTTTAACAACACAGATTCGATTTCATTGTCTTCTAAATCATTGCCCTTGATGGCACATGTGTAAGAAGTGACGTGCTCGTTGGGATCGGTCGTTCCGTTATATTTGGGAATTTTGGGCATACGGAATATTCTGGGGATTGGTTTCGGGGCTGCGCTCGAGGGAAAAAGTTTTTGCACAAATTTTTTCGAATCCAACCCTTTTATCATTGGTGGAGCACCCGGGATCTGATCGACCCTAGAGTTATAAGTTTTTACTTTTTTATCGTTGGCTTCGACTCGCTTTGTGAGTTCCTCGAGCAATTTAGCAATTTCGGGAGCAGTCCCCGATTCTTGCTCATTTGACTTCACTATGGCTGACTCCGTTCTGTGGGTGATTTCTCGAGGTGGATTGGGCTCTGGCCTGCTTTGTAGCTGGGTTTGGCTCTGCAACTGAGCTATTGCTGCCTGTTGGGCTTGCAACATTTCGAAAATCATACGCAAGTTAACACCGTTTTCCTCGACGTTATGGGTATCTCGAGCTACAGACCGAGTGCCAACATGGATGCTATTCTCGGGTTCAGCATGTAGGTTCGCTTCAATGGCTACATGCGAATTGATATCTATTGGCACTCCGATTCGAACTCCAACGGCGTTTACAAGTGGTCTTTCAGTAATGGGTGTCAAGTTGTTGTTTTCGTCTTGAAGACTGGCCCCGTTGTCGATTGGTGAAGCCATTTGATTAATGATTAGTCGTAGCTAATCCGAAATTCAAGATATTTTTGGAAACAAGCGCAAAACACAATGGCGTATTTTTTCAGATTCGTATCAAATAAGCACTGTTATCCTTAGCCCCACGGTGAGCGCCATACTGTTTACCCGAAAAATGAATATAGTTGAATTTATTCGTAGTTATAAGGATATGTGATATAGCTTAATACAAATCGTAAGGATAAAAGAAAATATCAAATATGGACCGCAAAGAATGCAAAATAAACAAAGTTGTAAAGAAGACGATTTTTAGGACTAAGCAAGATGAATCAGTTTATGAGGCTTAAAAGAGTGACTCTTAAATATAAGAGGATATGGTGCTTGAACTACAATGTGAGCTCCAAAAAACTGCCCTTACAGAAATGATAACCCTCCCTTTATAGTAGAGGGATCTTACTTTAAATATAATTAAAAATACTCAGTGGGAGATCCATGATAAATTAGCTTTTTCACAATTCCTGCCAAGATTCTCTCCTCTAGTGGGATTGCAACGGCTTTTGTCTGTGAGCTCGATCTTGACTCGAGCTCTCGATCTTGGCTAAAGCTCGATTCTGACTGGGACCCTTAAATTGATTCGGGGTCAATGTTGGTCGGTCTCTGGATCATAAGCTTGATAGCTTTACTTTGCATCATAGTTCGATTTGGATTCGAGCTTAATAATGATATCGAACTCGACATTGGTCGGCCCCTCGGGTTCAAAGCTTATTTGTAACATCTTCGAAACCCATCTCGACGTCTCACTTCAATCGATTATCTTTCGAACTCGATCAGACGTACGAAGGCCGAAATCTATTTCGACCGTATACACTATGCTCAACGAAAATCAAAAGTACTCGCTTATGACAGCCGTATGGGATCAAAACTGCTAAGGAGTATATTTAAGGCCCGTTTTAATTAAACTTACCCCCAATTATAAGAATTATTTTTGTTATTTTCTCTCACATTTCAGGCGTATTTTTTTTATAAAAATCCGCAAAAGTTATTTTTGTGATAAGTAGAGCAAAATAAAATAACTTTTAAGTAACAAAATAAAGAATTGTGACTTTTGTGTAATAAAAACAAAGTTAGAGATGGACGCTCGTGAAATTTAGTCATTTGTTATGAAATGCGAATGGAATTTATTGAAAAGGCGACCCATATTTTTAATGTTATTGACGTGTCCCACAAAACCAAGCAAATTGTACAATGGATAAACAGCATAGTCTCCGAATGCCCAATGTCAGTCCTCTCACAACTCACTTATATATACTACTACTAGTCAAAAGAAAATTTAATAAATTGCAAAAGAGAAGTGCATGGTTTGTGCTCATATATTTGATGAGACTTGAAAACTAGGTTTTCGTAGTTAGTACATCTATGTCTGAAAAAGATGAAACTCCCAGTTAGTCCATTTTCTAAAGGAGTCTTTTTTGCGCATCTAGAAACTTTTTTATCAGTAGAAATGTAGAATTATGTAAACAATCTTTAGGGTTGGGATCATATTCCAAATTATTGAATATCAAAATGAAATGGATTCAAATATTGTGAAATTGATATTGAGGATTCATATGCATGTTGTTATTATTGGTATTGGATTTGAAAACACAATTAAGTAAAAAGTGTATCAATTTAACGAAGCCCCTAAGATTCAATGAAAACTTCTAACAGGTGAAGTAATGAGACAATCCTCTATTCTATTTTCATTGATTTCCTATATATATTCAACTTAACTACAATATTGAGACACGAGAATATAGTAACGATTCATCTTAATTTGTTTTCATTTCTATTTTGTGTTAATTCTACCGAAACCAACTTGTTATCTTTTATTATTGCTCACTGAAGAGTCCAATTGAGTTCAAATCTTAACACATCTTCTGTTTCTTCTTCTAACTTCTTCGTATTCAATTGGACCTGCCAAATAATCATTTTCATCATCTGGTTCAACATCATCATATCCAACAGAGGAAGTTCCAACCAAAGATCCGCTTCCTCAGATGCATATGTGGTTGAATTAAATTTGATTATTGAGTAGTATGTAGTTTCATATCAGAGAAGCTTTGCTATATACTTCCAACTCACCTTCATAAAACAGCAACCTATTGTAAATTACTAGTACTAATTAGTACTGCTTGTACAGACCCAAAATGCATTCTGACTCATCATCCCCATCCAAATTCTCTTCGATCTATGTACTCTCTCTCTCTCTCTCTCTCTCTCTCTCTCTCTCTCTCTCTCTATATATATATATATATATATATATATATATATATATATATATATATATTATTAAATAAGCATCCCCTGCAGGTACATGACCATCAAATAGTTCTGAATTAAAATGTTTACATTAATAACTTTCCAAAAGAAATTCTATACATTTCTCTGTAGCAAAATCTGATATCCGAATCTTGTATTTGTATCTTCAAAGAGTAGTACATTGATAAATGCGAAAAACATAAAAACTATTTACATCAAATTTAACCTTACATATATTCATAATGTAATTTTCGCGAAGAGGGTGTGCCCTTTCCCCATTCTAACTCGGCCCATGAGCTCAACCTACCAAAAGTTTCTCATACTCAAAACACTCAAGACATCTGGTTAGGATGACATCTATCCACAATGTTTGGTGGTGGATTTTCCACTTATACACATATATCATGATTCATGACTATGAGAAAAGAAACACTCTTTCTGCAGCTAACTCCCTGAATCTTGCTGTTGTTTGTTATTCCACACTAGTAGGAGTATTGGTTACCACTATTCAGAAAAACTTGGGAAAAAATCTGACTTTAATGTAAGGCAGAGCATTAACAAGTAGTAACAGTAACACCAACTAATTAATTAAGAGCTAGGGCATACTTAATTACAATTAATACTAGCTAGTACTACTTCCAAAAATGAGCTACCACATAATCTCGAAAACTAAACACTCCAACTAGGCAGCTTCAACAGGGAATCGACGCAAAAATATAATAAGCGAAAAACAGGAACGCCCAAAATTTTGGCAGAACTTTCAGTAGTATTAATTTTTAGGAGTACTACATAAACTATCAACGGCCATCTTTAATATGTTCGACCATATATCCCTAGCTAGTAAAAAGTATTACATAAACATAAGAAAAATTCAAAATATATTGATAAATCATAGTATTGTAGTACAGGTTTGTAACTTTATCTAAGAGCTAGCTTGGGATTAAACTACATATATTATCTAGCAAATATATCCTTTAACTAACAGAAATTGATAGTATCGAGATCGACATCTTCCGGGGAAGCCCACAAAGTAGCATGTTGATGGTCTTCGACTTGGTATTCCATATTCTCTTGATCATCCTTTGCTATAATATCATTCGACATTATTATTCCATTGTCTTCAGCTTGAACATCTTCTGATTGCATAACGGAATCAATATATTCTTCAAGTAAATGGACTTGGCCTTCATCTCCCTGATCTACGCAATATTGAACATTCTCATCATCCACGCCATTAACAATATCCTCTGGGGAGCCCAACAAACCAAGTACATGGTCTCTAACTTGATCTCCCTCTACGTATTGGATAATATTATTCTCTTGATCATCCTTTGCTATAGTACCACTCGATCTTATTCCATTGTCTTCAACTTGAACATCTTCTTGCAGCACGGACTTGATAAATTCTTCAATTTCTCTCATCTTCTCATCATTAACTACCTCCTCAATATTGTTTCCATTTTTCTTGTCACCAGGTTTGCCTTTCTTCTTGATCTTACAAATTACGAAACCTTTGTTCTTAGTCTCCCTAGCAACGAGATAACGATCAAACAAAGAGTACTCAGTCATCAACCACTCGCCATTCACGTTGTTTGACGATTTATTAGCGGGGATATACTTCAAACTTTTCACGTAGCCCATGAGTCTCCCTTTATCATCAAACACATCTCGACCTTTGTTTTGAAGCTTCCAAGTGCCCTTCCCAACAGTTCTTGAAACTCTTTTCCACGTAGGTTTCTCTTTCTTTTGCGGAGTTATGAAGTAACGAGTGTTGTTGTTGTTGTTGTTTCCCCTATCATAAGCTTCGAAAATCTGCCATGGCTCCTTGTCGGCGTAGAGATCCGCCACTTGCATGAGTTCATTCTGAAAGGGAAGTGGCTCGTCTCTCACAAACCCTACTAGATACTTGAGCACTTCCCTGCCCGTCGGATGAAAGCGATGACCCATCGAACGATGAGAAGAAGAGTTTTCTGCCATTGTGCTGCTGATCAAATATTGACGGATCGGACGATGGATATGATATGAAACAGAAAAAGAAAGAAACTGAGAGAGAACGGAAGCAAAATAGCTGAAAACTTTAGTTGTTATGTGATGAAGAACTATAGTTGTTAAACCCTAAAATGGTGATACTGATGAGTTGTTTCTAATTTGCTAATAGGGTTTTAGTAGGTATTTATAGATCAAGCTGATGGAAATCCCATTCCTACTAATAATTGGCTTGCTTTCTTCCATTTCTTTTGTTTCCTTAATTCATTTCCTATATTTTCCTCTTCATGAAAGGTTGTTAGGGTTTTTCATTTTCATATTTTATTGCTTGAGATTCACGTACCAAAGAAAGAACTTTTTTCAAGTTTTAGTTTTCTTAAATGAAAAGGTGACTAATTTTTAAGAAATTAACGCATAGTTCAATTGTTTACTTTAATCATACAAAAAAATAATTATGTAATTTGTAACTTATATTACTAATACAAACAATAAAGTTCAAAAAATAGTTTCATGACTTTATTACAACTTGTAAATTTTAGTGGTGACGTGTGAAATTAACCCCATTCTTTAGGGCATATTTTCAGTTTTTTCTTTTCTTTTAGCATGCTTAATTAGGAATTTAAAATGTAGCTTTTCTTATTTATTTTCTGATTCGTCCATTAGTTTCCTAACTTTTTTCTGTTAGTATGTAAGTTTATTGGAATGTTTATTAGTAGGGTCACTTCGAAAAGGTAGTATTTTCAAGGTATAGGTTAAGCAACGAGGGAATACTTTCTTGAGGCGTAAGCAAGCTTCGCTCTTTAAGCTTATATATTAAATTTTTTAATAAATGAAAATTATTTTGCTTTTTCTATATATGGAGAATTAGATTTTAATCCCATCTATATAATTTTCCTCTTCATTGGACTACGAGTTCAGAAACGTTTCCTAAAAGAAATCTTGTTCATTTCTATTTTATTTTACAAAAAAGAAAAATACTAAGGAAGTAAAAAGAAACTTCTATGTCTAAAATTCATCACGTCATTAGCTGGGACGCTTAAACTGAATAAGAATATTCATATTTCGTTCTTTCTTGCTTTAAATATTGCCAAATGAACCACCAAATACGAATCAACTTTCTGAAAGAATCTTAATTGCACATTTAAGACATTATCACTCTGTGAATTGGAAGGAGGAGCATGGATTTAAACAAAACAAGGTAGTACCGTATACTAAACTCCCGCTATGTGCGAAATTTTGAAAAGTGCTTACTTATGTTTCTATAAGTGAATTGCAAAAAAAAAAAAGATCAAAGTTGGTTGGTTTTTTCCGACCAAAGTTGGTCGGTATTTTAATTATGTAATCAAAAGATTCAACATCTGAGAATCGAATCAGGGTCTGTACTATGGCAAGATACTATTCTACCACTAGATCATTGGTGCATTTTATTTTAAGACTGTCTTTTATTTCATTTATACTCTTTAATTGTATTTTCGCATGAAAATAACCGACCAAAGTTGGTTGGTTTTATTAAATAGTAAAATTACCGACCAAAGTTGGTCGGTTTGTTGAAAAATAAATTTCGCGGGACTCAAAAATAGTTTCCCGCATTTTTGCGCCAAAGAAAACCGACCAAAGTTGGTCGGTTTCGTAAAAAAAAATTAAAAAATAAAATATTTTGAAAAACCGACCAACTTTGATCAGTTTTTTGGTCGGTTTTTTGACCGACCAAAGTTGGTCGGTCGACCTTGGTCGGTTTTTGCTGAATTTCTAGTAGTGATATGGCAATTAAACCTCTGACAAAAGATATAAAACCTGCATCACGCATTAATCGCGTGAGATCTCCTCCTCTCCTCTCACCTTAAAGCTAAAACTCCATGCTAATGTAGCATAAAATTATTTCATGTTGAAGCTAAAACATCATACTAATATAGCATGAAGTTGTTTCACATTGAAGCTAAAATTTCATGCTAATGCATGCTGAAATTATTTATCCTGCAGTCTACAGTTTTGTCATGAGTTTTATCCGAAACTTCAGTCTAAACATGCTGAAGTTATTTAGTTCATTTGCTAAAACTTCAGACTAAACATGCTTAAGTTTTTTAGTTCATTTGCTAAAACTTCAGACTAAACATGCTTAAGTTATTTAGTTCATTTACTAAAACTTCAGACTAAACATGCTTAATTTTTTTAGTTCATTTGCTAAAACTTCAGACTAAACATGCTTAAGTTATTTAGTTCATTTGTTAAAACTTCAGACTAAACGTACTTAACTTTTTGTCTTGCGGTATGTAATTTTCTAATGAGTTTTTGCTAATGCATGCTGAAGTTATTTAGTTCATTTGCTAAAACTTCAGACTAAACATGCTTAAGTTTTTTAATTCATTTTGCTAAAACTTTAGAATAAACATGCTTAAGTTATTTAGTTCATTTGCTAAAATTTCAGACTAAACATGCTTAAATTTTTGTCTTGCAGTATATAATTTTCTAATGAGTTTTTGCTAATCCATACTGAAGTTATTTAGTTCATTTGCTAAAACTTCATACCAAAATATGCTGAAATTTTGTCATGCAATCTACAGTTTTATCATGAGTTTTATCCGAAATTTCAGTCTAAACAAGCTGAAGTTTTTTAGTTCATTTGCTAAAACTTCAAACTAAACATGCTTAAGTTTTTGTCTTGCAGTATGTAATTTTCTAATTAGTGTTTTTCTAATGCATGTTGAAGTTATTTAGTTCATTTGCTAAAATTTCATACCAAAACATGCTGAAGTTTTGCCTTGCAGTCTACAGTTTTGTCAATAGTCTTTTATTAAAGAAGGGCAAAATCGTCTTTTTAAAACGCTTTTAACAAAAAAAATGTGTACGGATGCAAACGGAAAAATAAAACGAGTATAAGTTTAAAAGGGGCAACCAAATAGTGCGCCCCATGCAATTTTTACTTATAAATTAATAAAGACTTGGTTTTGATTCTGAGCCTAAAAGAAAGACCAACAAACTTAGCGACCACCTTATGTACAGAGTGACTATTGGGGAATAAATACAAAGTGACTAGAAAGAAGTTTGTATTTATAATATATGATATAGAAATAATTGGGATTGGAGGTGATTATAGTTATTCGGAAAGGAGGTGAATTAGCTATGTTACGTATGAGAAATTCCTAGGGGTGGACATAGGTCGGTTTGATTCGAATTTTTCAATTATCAAACCAAACCAATGGTGTCGGATTTTTAAATTTATAAACCAAACCAAACCAACAAAGTCGGGTTTTTCAATCTCGATTTTTCTCGGATTTTTCGGGTTTTCGAATTTTTTTCCAGTAAAGTCTTCATAGCATAAAATATGTAAGTTGTGCTCCAAATATTTCTTAAGTCCTTACTAAAATACAACTATATAATATGTTTTCCAAAAAACTAACACAATAATATGAGATAAGTCATAGCATTATACAAAAATATTCAACAACAAAGATAAAATAATAAAATTACATAAAATAAATATTGCTAATTAATAAGCCATAATAAAAATTAACATAATCTAAAATACTATATAGGTCATGCTAAAATAAGTATACCTAATAAGTACTAATATTAATTACATCACTAAGCACTAAAGAAAAAGATAAACTAAGTTATGCATTTTCATTATAAACCAATGTAAAACTAAAATAATTATCCAACACTATCGTCATTCCTAGTATTTAATTGAATTTCTTTTGTTAGCATTAGTATTGATTTGAACTTTGTTTGAGTTACTATATTTATGGGCTATAAAATTTATTTACCATTCAAGAATGTTAAGTCTAAACTTGAAATAATACGTTAAAAGATAAAACTATGAAAAAGTTTAAGAAATATTTATAAATTACATTATAATAAATATTTATATGTATAAAATATTTTTAAAAATTATATAAATGTGTTATCGGGTTGGTTTGGTTTCGATTTGACTTTTTTTAATTAAAACCAAACCAAACCAATTATGGTCGAGTTTTATTTTTCAATACCAAACCAAATCACATCGGATTTTTTTTCCGGTTTGACTCGAATTATTGGTTTGATGCAGTTTATCGATTTTCTTTGTACACCCCTAGTAATTCCTAGGAAAAGAACAACAGTTCACAAGTCTAAATAATACGGCGACGTCAGTTCGCAAAATATGGTTTTGTAATATTAATATCAAAAATAAGTTATTCTTTTTTGGTGATGATACGATTATATTATTATCCCTTTTACCATGCTGCTTTGTACTCCTGAGCACTGAAACCTTTACAACATGTTTTAATCAAAATGAAAAGGACACCTTTACAATCAAAGATTCCTCGAACTTCAATGATGCTTAGAAGTGTATTAGATCCATATAAATGGATTTCAGGGAGCTAGCTAGTGCAATTTAAGTAAATTACATCTTTGGTTATCTGTCTAAAATGTGGTTTTGAGAGTATACAAATCAAATTCCCCGACATTTTATGCAAAAAAACTCCAGATGAAAGAAATTCCCCAACATTAAGGAAAATGCACTTTAGTCCTCCTCGCGATTCAGATTATACGATAGCATGTCCACATGATGATGCCATTGAAGAGGAAGGTCGCCATTTACTGTTTTCCGGCTGCAACCCTACATTTTCTTGGCTGCAAGACTGACTCGTGCTGCAAACTCACCTATTGCTGTTTTACCATGCTTCTTTGTACTCCTAAGCACTGAAACCTGTACAACATGGTTTAATCAAAATGAAAAGGACACCAATGTACCATCGAAGATTCCTCTAAGTTCGCTGAGTGATGCTTGGAAGTACATGAGATACATATAAATGAAAGGTTCTCTTCATCAGATGAATTTTAGTTAGTCATAAGCATGGAATATGGCCCCTTTAGTAAACAAATTGTACCAATTCTTTAGAACGCATAAGTCTATCTGTCCTGTTGATCAGGCTCAAATGTTAGCTGCTAAACTTGATACTACTGCACTTTGACAAAGCAAAAGCTACCATGACTCCAGGAAGTGTTGAAACTAGACAGGGTATGTTCCATATCAACTTCTATTTGTTTTCTTCTCTTTTTTCTTTTTGAAATGGTAACATATTTGTTTTTTGTTTTTTTTTTTTGATGACCGAGAAATCCGTCTGGGGCCGATCCTTTGGACCAACCGCAGCCTTCGAAACTCGGTGGATAATGAACATATTTGTTTTCTTCTCTTTAGAAAGTAGCTTACCTTGAATCAATTACAAATCTTGACTTATAAAAGTAGAAATATGCTGTTCAAATATTTTTAATTATGTTGCCGAGAGTCTATTGGAAACAGCCTCTCTTCTATTCTCATAAGGTAGGGGTAAGGTCTGCGTACACACTACCCTCCCCAGACCCCACGGTGTGGGATAATACTGGGTATGTTGTTGTTGTGTACTACAGTTTTCTGTCCTAAACTTGGGTACAAATTTCTTAGTTGGTCTTTTACACATGCGTCTAACTTTTAGAGATGAACAAAGAAGAAGAAGAACGCCAAACTATATTTAGGGTAATCACACTCTTCTAAAACCATAATTAACTTATTTCTCTATAGTTGAACAAAGAAAAATAAGAAGAGGAACAAGAAGAGAGAACACAAAATGTTCAACTACTGATTCTTGACCATTAGTTTCAATAGTAAATAAGTACCACCAAATATAATACACAAAATATGAAAATATACCTTGGGCCTCTCCATTGAGCTGCCAAAATAACCTATTCCAAAAGAAGACGATGAATAAACAGCTGCAATCTCAACAGCATCCATCTTAGCCAAACCACCCGCAATCTATGGAAAATTAATAGCTAAGGGTATTGGAATGATAGGTTCCTAGATTTAACAAGGGTAGAACAGAAAAAAAAAAAGATAACAAAATCTTGAGAATGGTGTTACCATTCTAGGAGATTCTGCTTGAACTAGCAGGAAGCCAGCACTACTTTCAGTGCCACACTGACTATTCTCCTGAACAACAGAGTGTAAAACTTTTTTACAGGCAGAAGATGGCCCAGCTTGAGACCTGCGCAATAAATCAGATCGGATTTCAGGTTAATAATTCTTTAATGGTTTCTGGAAAAAACATAACTCAAACTTATTGCTGGATCGCTCTCAGTAGGGGAAATAGATAGAGAAAAACAGAAGTAGCAGTGTCAAACACACAGTGCTGACGAAACACAGCATTCCCGAGCAGCAAATCCTCTCATTAGGTGCTCTCCAGAACCACTGACACAACATCCAACTATAAAAGGAGCGCCGAAAGGTCCCTTTGAAGACGCCCAACAACCAGAACCATACATTGCCGCTAGACCCACACGTCCACCAACCTGTTATAAGCTCCAGGGAAGTAAGAACAGTAATCCAATGAATTTATCTGCCACAGAATTTCAGAGTAGGAACAAAATGGGCTACTGGCCTTGGACATACAAAAAAACTTGAATTAAATGAAAACTTTGGTAATAAAAACTGAAGAAAATAAGATCCAACAGTCAAAGAAGACGGAGATATTCCTGTTAGCTGTTCGAAAATATACTACAATGTTAAGACACTTTTGCAAGCATGGTGGTTGCTTAAAAAAATACTTCCCTAATAAGCCTTCCAAATCAGTTAATCAGAAACAAAGTAAAAAGTTAAGAAAAAAAAGGAACTTAGGAATTATAGAGGAGGGGAAAGTAGTAGGATGACAATCATTTCCAAGCATAAAAAAGGTAAAGCATGACGGGAATGAATTGTTCGATTTAAATCATAAGGAACATATTCAAAACCACCAAAACACTGAGCTACACAATGCTTTTCAACTATCCAACTAAATCCCATGGCTGGTGCGCGCCATCACCATCTGTTGCTATAGAGATACACCCCTTGAAGAGGAGAAAACATAGATAAACAGCAAAGGATCTTGAGGAACAAACGGCTGTTCCTGCACACACTACTCAAGTCCTATATGAATGTTTGGCCCTTGCTAAACAGTGCAAGTACTAGTTGTCCGTTTTAAATTATAAAAGAGTTCCCAGCAGCTCATATAAAAGCTACGGAGAGGCGGAATGAGATGGACAAGGAGAAAGAAAGAAGTTGCCCCGGATGTTGAAAATATTTATCTTGTTGAGACAAATACTTCGTGAGCAAATTTATCTATTACACGGGCCAATACAATTTTTAACCTAACCATTCTATTCCAGAAATATCATTGTATTCAATTACAACCTTTCAACTGCATAGTGACAGTATTCACACTTCTCCCTTTCACAAAAAGTAAAACAAATTCTGAACACTGTCCCCAGATGAAGAAACTACTACCGATACAGCAAGATGACAAGATCAATCATAAGATCCTACACCCCCTCCACCAAGCCACACAGACAGAGAGTTGACCACCTGATCAAAAGATGGTTTGGGATAAGAGCGTGAATTGCTCACATGTATAATTGAAAATGTTCGAGCATTTTCAGAATATCACCTTCAAAGCTATACCACCACTTGAGGACCCACAAGCTATATGTCCTTCTGTATCGACACAGATAACTCCAACTGTGTCAGAAATAAAGTCTTCGTCTAATGCACCAAGCATTGAGATCGGATTTCTCGCTCCATTTCCTCTTGATTGGTTATCCACTTCTGGAGTATCTGAAAGTTTTCAAGAAAATTAACAGTCATTGATTAGATATAAATGCTCAATCAAAAAGAGATGTCTTCTGGACAACTCATTCCATTTGACAACAACAATAACAACCCAGTAGAATCCCACTAATGGGGTCTGGGGAGGGTAGAGTGTACGCAGACCTTACCCCTACCCCAGAGGGATAGAACTCATTCCATTTGACAATTTCTTTTTTTGAAAATATGAACTTATACGATGATGTATTACCAAGAAGGGTGGAGGGGAAAAGGGAAGGTGAATAAATGAGGAAGGGACAAGGAAAGGAGATCAAAGAGAGAAACAAGAAAAAGAATACAAATATAAGAAGAGAAGATTGAGAGAGAGAGAGAGAGAGAAAGAGAGAAGGGAATTACAGAAAGAGACAGACGGAAAAAGGAGAGGGATTTTAATACTAAATTTTAATTATGCAAGTTTCTAATAAATTACCTTAGAACCTATCATCCTATTTATAAAATAGGGAGTTCTAAACAAGTTAGAACCCTATCTCTAGCTAAAAGATATGATTATTATTTGATAGATAAAACTTTAATTTTTATTTTTTTTGATAAAGTAAGTGATTTCAATAGATGGCACCAAGAAGATGCAAGAAGTACATGATTTGGCATTTGAGCTTACAAAAAATATTCCGGCTCCTATACTAGATACAACTTTATTTCTAACTAATAGATAAAAATAAAGATAGTACAATCTTTTCTAAGCTACATCATATTTTAAGGATAAAGTTCAAATGTTGTGTAGTTGTCTAGCACCCTAAAGCACAAGAAAAATGTAAATGATGCAATGGACAACCTCTGTCACAGCCTATAAAGTGTATATTGATGTAAGGCTTCTTAAACTAGAATATGCAACATTATGCATGCAAAGATTCTAAACATAAAAATTATTAAGATTTCCTTCCCCTTTTTTTGGGGGGTGGGGGTGGGGGGTACTAATGGTATCAATTATTAGTCTTCCTTGCAGTATGATAACCAATGATTGTAAAGAAATCAGAGAATATTGTAGCCTCATTTTGAAAATGTGTGACCACATTATCTAAAAGCTTAAATTGTTGCATAATTATGTATTTAACAGCTTATAAATTGAAAAGGGCATGGACAGTGGTGAAATACCTGATACTGTACCAGAATCCTTAGGGTGTGCCATCTTAGCGGCAGAAACGTCATTAACATCCTTGGCGTCATCAAGCATCCCTTTGTACCTTTCCCATTGGGTTCTGGCCCTCTCAGTCACAAGCCACTGTCTCCACAAAACAAGCTACATTATTCCACATTCCATATTTAGAGCAAATTTAACTTTTCTGAACAGAAGAGTGTACACAAGGACCTATCCAGATAGTTTAAAATGGACAGAGACCACCCTTCTAACTAAATATAGACCTCCAATGCTGTTAAATAACCATCATTGATGCCCTTAGTTCAGAGAAACATCAGCAAACAATATGTCTATACCAGTTTTTGCCTCGCAATACATCTATCTCTAGGCCTAGGGGAAAAAAGGGTGGTTGTTGCAACTATGGAAACTTAACCAGGAAGAAGGGGAAGGCTCAGCAAATTATGCGAACAAACAAAAGTTGGGAAGGAAGAAGAGACAAATTATTAGGTGTTGACATGGGAATGAGGCACAATATATGGCGCTAGTAGATGCAAGCAAAAGGTCAACACTCAAAAGACACACACAAGAAGCTACACAGAAGCAGCAAAAGTTCTGCAAACTACCCGAAATGAAATCCGAAACAAACTGCCAGCATTTTCACGATTTTGATTCAATTTCAGCGTTCTCCAGGTTTCATATCAGACAAAAATGTCCATGTCATTTTCCAAATTAGCGGGAAGTAGCACGAATTCAATTAACTACAAGCTTAGAAATAGTGTTTATGAATGGTTTCAGTGCAAATAAAAACCTATCATGAAACAAGCAAATACTACCTCTTCAGCCTCTGACACAGTTGATGGAGAAACAATGCCTCTGGACATTGCCCATGTACGAGCACCTTCACCAACCAAAAACCTGAATAAGAAAGGTAATTTTTGAGGGGTGGAGGATGAGGTGGGGAGGGAGAAAAGCTACATCAGAAAATGACAGTAGGACGAAAAAACAGTTAAAGTAAAATGCAAAAAGATCAATCAAAAAATAAAAGCTTCACTCAATTTGTTTGGCACCATTTGACTGGACACAGAGTTTAAGAAATCATGTCACACTTTTCCAAGAGCCCACAACAAATTATGTCACTTCCAAGAGCATCTCACTAAAGGGTAAAATGAGAATGTACATATTCAAAGAGGTGCCAATCTTTCTGGGACGGAACTGTGCGCAATAGAAAAAGATACTCTCTCCGGTCCCATTTTATGTGGCGCATTTTTCCTTTTAGTCTTTAACTCTTAATGACATGACCTGTTGAAACCCACTTGATAAAAAATTCACATTTTTATTAGGATAGAAATAATAAAGGACATGTGAAACTCTCACCTCCTCACATTTACTTGTTGGCTTTAAGAACAATTTTGGTACTTTGCATATATTTAGCTTGTGTATATGTTCTTCTTTGTTCGTTAAACTTCGTTTCTAGACAAATCTCGTCACATAGGATGTGATAGACGGAGAAAGTTAATTGATCTTCTTTTAAATTACTGTTAGAGAAAAAAAACATATCTATATATCACCAGTAATCATACATTGGAGATATTCGTCCCAGAAGTGGCGAACCAGACATCTGTTCCTTGACCAACAAAGCTGCAATCTGAATGGAATTTCTCACACCTGGTAACATTAACTTCACAGAAGATAAAGCAAGAGTAAACCAAAACAGAAGCAACAATTAACTAGGGGTATGAATACGAAAGGAGAAAATAACAAGTAAACCCCAAAAAGAAGTAGTGAATGGATGATTTGTTCGAGCAAAAAGTGCATGCATCTGCTCTAAGAATACCTGGCACTGCACCTACAGCACCAAATGTGCCAGAATCACCATCCATGATGCTGGCATCACACTCAACATGACCATCTTCAGTCAAATTTGAACCTCGACCAGCGTTTGTGTTAGGATCATCCTGCAAAGAATATAACAACGGCATCATGTTTTCAGTAAACATTGAAGTTACAAGTATTCTTTTGTTCCCTCCATTAAACGTCAAAATTATACCAATCCTTGAAAGGCTAAAACATTCCAAAGCGAAGCGAGGCGGGCACATGGTCGCTTCTGTGCTGTGAAGCGTAACAGGTGATATGAAGCGTGAGCTTCTGCCAAAAAAGCGAGAAGCGACAGTAGCGAGCGCTTCACTATATTAAGTGGCTGCCAACGTTAATTAAATAAAAAAAAACTGTCTTTTTTCAAAACATCATCTAGCAGCAGAGAAAAACAGCGACTAGGGTTCCATTTTCAGCACTTTTCAAGTTCAATTTCATTAAGTTCAAGCCCGGGTATGTGATTTCTCCTCCTCCTCCTCCTTCTTCTTCTTTTTTTTCTTTCACTGTTTCAGCCTCAAAATAGCAGCGAAATGCTGCCAATTTTTTTTCTTCTTCCTTCTTCTTCTTCTTCTTCTTCTTCTTCTTCTTCTTCTTCTTCTATTTTCACTGTTTCAGTCTTAAATTGCAGCGAAATGCTGCCCAATTTTTTTCTTACTTACTGCCTTCTTTTTTGTTTCAGTTCTTCTTAGTTCTTACTGCCTTTTTTTTCTTTCAATATTTATTTTAATATTTTTTTTAAAAATTACGCTTCACTTCAAAAAAGCGAGCGCTTCGCTTCTCGCTTCTCGCTTTAAGCGAAAAGGAGCTTGTCGCTTTTTCTCGCTTCACGCTCTTTACAACACTGCTCCAGGAAATCTCAAGTGACAAGTGAGTTACGCTGACTTTATAATCAACGTCCAGACACTTTAACTCAGGTATATGGCACGCAAAAACACTACCTTTTTGCATTCTGCTGATCATCTTTTGAACGAATTTTTTTTTTTCTTTTTCTGAAAAATCAAAACTCCACGACTTTACAAAAAAATTCGACATAATTTGAACACAGTGGAGTCATCTCACGTAAGGATACTAACTTTTTGCATTCTACTGATCATCTTTTGAATGATAACTTATCCTTCTACCCTAAAACACCAAACCTTTTTCGAAGATTTCAAAATTTATGGAGGAATTGCCCCCACCAAGTTTTCAAGAAGATAACATTTGGGTTATCAAAAAATATATACTCAAATTTCATCAATCTACCTACATATTTTTTTTATGAAGTCAATCTACCTACATCTTAAACCCAAACCAGTTGCATTCTACTATAAGAATCTTCTATATCTATTCCGCTCTATGCCAAACCATTCCATTCAGAATTTAAATTCAATGCATTGATAGAGCAAAAAATATTTATACAATTAGGTCATTTATTCCGTAATTACAGGTAGTTCTCTTAATAAGCACAACTGTTAATCTGTTAGACTGGTAACTTACCTGCTATCACAGAATAAAATTCATTGCTAGTGTAACAAAAAAATCACGTATATAACTTAAATCCATTCATTAAGCATTTAAAAGACATGCGTACCTCTAAGACTTGAATCGCGGCCGATACAGCGTCTATACATCCACCTGGACCCTGAATAGCAAAAAACCAATTGAATTTTCATGAAATACTAATTTTCTGGCGAAGGTTTGTTGTTCTTGGGGTGGGGGAAGAAGAGGAACCTTTCGGAGAACAGAATCAGCGGCGAGGCAGGCCCGTTTCATGGCGGAACGAAGAGCTTTCTCATTCGACGGCGCGTGATATCCGGCGCCGACGTGTACGGCCACGAAGAATGTTGAAGTCTCGTCAGCAACTTCGGCAGCCATTTCCCCTCTACTTCCGCTATATACAGAAGAAGAAAGGGAAAAAGAACTAACCATAAGTCGCACAAAAAACCGCTATTTATAAGTCTTTTTCTAATGCAATTTCTTTTCTGCTATTTATGATCTCTTGCCGGTTGCCCCTTTTTAGTTACACATAATTAATATTTGTCAATTTCTTTGATAAATATAGAAATTTACTAATGTATATGTGTGTAATTAAAAGTGCTTATTAGTTGATTTTTTTAAGCTTTTAGTAAATATGTGATATGCTACATTGCTCACTATTATGTGTAGGAGAAATTTCTCTTATTCTTTTTCTAAAGTCATTCTCTATCGAAGAACTATAAATGAAGAGCAAAATTTTAAAAAAAAAAATTATATGAAACGAATAAGTACACCACCAAGAATCGATAAAGGAAAAAAAAAATAAGGTATGCGAAACATAAATTGCATTCAGTAAATATAATTTAGGCCAAATAGGTGTACAACCCCTTAAACTTGGCTCCAGTTTCTATTTTGACACCTTAACTAAGCCCATTACCTATTGAACACTTCAACCCAAATCAATGTATGCCTATTAAACACAAAAACTGACATGGCAAGAGAGTTGTATTTTACCCCCCTCTTACGCGCGTGAATTTAATGGGTTTGAGATCATGTTTTTTTTAAAAAAAAATCAAAATTGACTTTTTTTTCTAAAGGCCACCCATAACCACTTGATCCCCGACGAATAACGAAAGCAGAAGAAGAACGACAATAAATTTTATCCGGAATTAATGGAGATCGCCGGAAAAGTCAGAATTCCGGCCAGGTCTAAAGAGGCTACAAGCAACAGTAATATGTTATCAAGGTTTTAACATTTACACATCAACCACGAAATCAGTAATAGACAGAACACGAATGAATCTCCGATACCACAACGATGGAAGACCAGAAATGGTGATAAATGTCGCCGATTTTAATGGTAGCCCCCGAAATATTAAATGTCCGATTACTTCTTTCAGTTCTGCTCTTTTATCAGTTAAAACAACAACGAAACAGAATAATAGAGATGAAGGAGGAAAGGAAATGAGCAATGGCCGGTGGTTGCTAGAATCGTCGGATTCTTTTTTGTTTCTTCCCTTTTTTTCTCAACTTGGATTTTTTCTTCTCCAGTTAGCTAAAAGAAGGGATTTTCAACCCAAAAAAGAAAGAAAAAAATTGACATAAATTTCTCCCTTCCCCAAATCTGAAAATCCAAAAACGGTATATGTGTTTTTTCCTTTTGGCAGATGAAAACGGTAGTTTTCTGGTGGTTGAAGAGCCAAGGAGATTGGGGAAGGCAGAGGTGGGTTTCTATGAAAGGGGCTGGTGGGATTCCATAGAATGAAAAAAGAAAGGGGGTGGTTGGGAAGAAGGTGACGGTGGGAGGGGGTGTTTAAAATAAATCTTTTTTTGTTTTCAAAACTTCTTTTTGACTATTTGGACCCAAATGCCACGTGTCTCCCTCTTATTTGTCATTTTGCTAAGTCATTCATGTGTGAATTACATGCACCTTATTGTTTTTACTGGTTATGAGTAAAGTGTTCAATATATCACTTTATATAATATTAAAGTGTTCAATAGGAAAAACGCTAAGTTAAAGTATCAAAATGGAAACTGGAGCCAAGTTTAAGAGGTCGTACACCTATTTGGCCTATAATTTATAGATTGCATTTGCGACTCATGAACTGCATTTTGTCAAATTTGACTTATGAATCAAATAAGACTTATAAATCACACTTATCAATACTTCCTATAAATCGAATTCGGCATATGGAATCTATGGCATGTATAATAATGACTAGCCTCTATTCTTTCTGTTATGATTTATCTAAGTCGCATTCTACAAATGCTTACATATTTATGGTATTCTCTTAAAAACAATATACCACTAGAATTATTGAACCAAAAGTGCACATTTTAGGGGAAATTTCAGAAAACTGCATTGCCAAAAGAAACTATGTCCGCACGTGAATTTAATTTGGAAAAGAAAATTTGAAACACTCTGTTTTAGACTAGTGTTGAAATTGGAGAAAAAATATAAAATAGGGAAAGAGGATCTCGATCTCCATCGAGATTATTTCTTACTCTAGTTAGGTGAGAAACATGTGATAGCCTTGCTGTTCTAGAGGGTACAATATTTTGCACTCGTAAAGATTTTACAGACTTGTGTTTGAAATATAACACTATTGTTGCACTCTTTTCATCGTTAATTGTGATCTAACATTTGATGTTTACTAGCTTAGAATTTTATTTTTCTGTAAACTGCAGAAGCTATCATACTCCCTGTTAATTTCGTGACGAACGAGATAGCATGTGTATGTTAATTTCGAATTTGCATTCTTAGAAATGCAATAAAGTCTAAATATTGGCTAAAATACTCCCTGTACTTGTACCAAATGCTTACTCTCCATAATTATATTAAAAATATATTTGCAAATGATAATAACTTTAAGAATGAAATGTACATTTAGATAATGCAGATTTTGATGAGTAAACTCAATTACAAGCATCTTCCAAATACTGGCATACAACCGCATAGAGGAAAATTGCGGCATGCTCAAGAACTTCCGTTATCCTTGCCAAGGAAAAGAATAGAACACTGCTCTACGGTATCCTCCGGGCTAGTAACTGAAGTAAGCAACAGAAAAGTAAAAAATATATTTAAAGAAGAACCGCAATAAATTTGTAATGTGGTTCTTAGGAATAATCCAAATATGACAAGAATGAATTGAAGAATTATGCTGACCTGTGTGACCAACAGTTCTTTCGGATTCAAAAATTTCGTAGTCATTTCCTCCCTGTTCAGTTATAAAGAAAGACACTCACTCTCAACCAAACTATCCAGAGATTCTAGGACCATGTAACTACTAAAGAAAAGAGCTTCAAGTATATAAGGACATAGTACCTTGTATGTCTTGTCCCCGAAGAAGTGAATTTCGTTAAATTCATCGAGGTATCTCAAGCAATATGTCTTATCCCAGCCTTGAGGGAAAACCTAACACAAGCAAAATTTTCCAAGTTATCCCTTGAGAAGCTACTGTTATGAACTAAAAGACTACTTAGCGCAAGCAAAGACTTGAGCTGCTCACATCAAAACTGATTTGGCCTCCAATAGAAAAGGTGAGATTAAGGTGTGCAAATTTTTGGCGGAGCACTGTTACCATTGTTTCACGTATCTTTTGAACCTGGATATATTTTGTTAAGCCATTACTTTAAGAACAATCAAAAAGGAAGAAGCACATCTTAGTAAAATAGCTGCAATCACGATTTGCAGTACCGCAGGAAGCGATTATACTTTTTCTTTTTCTGTGATAAACTAGAATAAGTGTTTATACCTTGTCATACTTTTCAAACTCATCCCTTTCTTCCTGACTACAATTCCTCCCAATGGGTGATACATTTAGCATGCCACTTCGAAACTCGATGAATGTTCCTCTGCAAAAGAGACAGCGACTAAGATTTTTGCCAGAAACAAGCTCACTAAATCTTTCATTATGCTCACCTCTTTATTGGAATATCCAAGTCAGCAATGTAGTGGAGTGTAAAGTTAATAAATTCCTGCACATCATTTTCAGTTCATCAACACATCTTGGTCTTCCACATATGCTATCATTAGTTTAGGCAGGTAAGACTGTAAAATTCCCTCCCGACTTTACACAATAACGTACATTGACCTCTTTAATACTTGGTTCTTATGGAGAAATCATTAAGCGGAAGAAGCAATCACTTACTTTGAGCTTCTCATCGCCAAGAAATGACTTCAAGCTCTGCATAAAGGGGTTCACATCACTTTAAGAAGAAATCGCTTCACAAATGAGCAATTAAAAGAAAGAATATAGCAATGTGTTCCAAAATGGGAACATAGGGACATATCTTGAAGTCATTCCTCAACTCTTGATATTATTATCTACGTAAATGGCAGTTGGTAGACAAAGTTTTCATTTCTATGAAGAAACATACAAACTGGAACTAACAGTTCAGGACTAAACTATAACTTGGGTGAAAAGTTGCAAACTGGGCTTGAGTGACAAATTGCAACTACATTTTATTCTCATGTTAAAAAGTTTCAATAACAAGCTTATGTTTGGACACAAAAGGATTTGGTTAAAATTTGAGGCCAAATACTCCCAAGAGCAAATGAAATCTCAGTTTAAGTATCGAACAAAGGCAAAACATGACATGATATACATAACCTGCATAGGTATCAGTGTCCCCTTCCTCATTAAAGCTTCTATGGTGCAGGCGTAGAGAAAAAGAAGTCATAGTATCCAAAGATATCTTTCGACTTTAACCAAAACCACAATCGAAAGCAAAATTATAAGTTTAAATCCAAATCTTTCCCATTACCTGTGTTCCAATAAGCTTCCCATCCTTATGTGCTACAAGGCCATTTTCAGAGAAACAATAATCATAATCTTTTGTAACTGCATACAAAATGTATAAGAGAAGTCAATACACAGAAGAAGTAGGTAACTACCACATCAATCCAAGAGCCGTATTTTCCAATATTTGTTATCCAAGATAATCATGAGAAGAAGTTAAAAGGCACAATAAACACCCATTTTCCTGTTGTCATTTTCCTAGATTAATTGGACATATAGCTTAAGGGTACAGCGTCGAATATATGCATATTTACCATAGAAGTGGGTACAAAAATGAGTTTAATGGATACTCTTTCTAAATATTTGAGATTTTTACTAGGTTGAAAGTGGAATGCATTTTAAGAAGTATAAAACTAAAAACTGCATAAAGTATTGACAGGAACAGATGACATCTAAATGAAAATGGACAGCATATTGGGATGACATAAATGGGAGGGAGAAGTCTTTTAGGATGGAACGAGTAAGCAAAAGAGACTTGGGCAATGGGGAAGGAAAGAAGCTGGAGAGCGCAGGGGCTTTATGATTAATGGCACACCTAAAATGCTTAACGTCAACAACTAAGGTTTCACAAAGAGTGTATTTCTTTCTTTATTCTCTTCTTCTTCTTTTTTTTCCAATTTGAAGGTCCATGTATATTAAACTTTCAGGTGACCTTCATGAGAGTCCTCAAAGACACCCTCAAAGAGACAGGCACATTCTTTTCAGTGGCTAGCCATTTGATTTATTTTGACTGTTTGAATCATGTAAGATACACAGAGTGCCAACAGTTCCAAGTGTGTCAAAGATGGATTGCTTTCCTTGTATTTAGGCTCAAATTTTCCTCTGGAGAAAGAAAGATACTATACAACCAGAGGATGAGGTGATCACATCATGACTGTTTCTCCTTTCTTTTCTGGTCATTTGGGGGATGAAGGGGTAGCAACTTACTACATATGACATATCTACACTTCCATGGGATAGTTCTCATGTGAACACACAAGGACCTCAAAGGACGGAACCAAATTTAGGAGGATAAAACAATTTCATCAGCTTAGATGGAGCCATAACAAAAAGGGTACCTAGTAAAACAAAATCTCCAAATCTAAATTCGTTCAATGTTCTTCCATTAGCCTTTAGGCTGATGCAACCATGGTTCTACTCTTGCACTAATGCTAGGAGGAACTTTAGGTTCAGAGCTACACACATGAGCTCTAGTTGAACTGATGCAGCACATCAACTACAATCCTATCCACAAATTTTCAGGTCATCAACCGTGAATCATTAACTATAAATCTCTCACTGAAATCTGGCTAAACTAACCTGTCTTTCCAAGCTGTTCTGATATCTTGACAAGGTCTGAACCTCCAACAACTCCAACAGTGACAACCTGTAAAGACAAACTGGAAGGATTTTTTTAAAATAACAACTACAAAGAATAAGACTTCTCCACAAGGAGGAAAATAAGGAATATATTACAAAGATCATCTACCTTTCTGAGTTCCCGCATGAACTCCAACATTTCTGGAGTAACTACCTGAAAGTGTGAGGGAAATTCGAAAGAAGAAAATTCAAAATCTTTAAAGGGATGATAAACTTGACTAGGAAGTAAATTGGTTTAAAAAGAAAGAAAAAGAAGGAGCACATCTGAAACATCATGAGAGGGGGACATCTGAAACACTAATGAATTCTAGACAATATTTGTACATGCAAGCAAGAAATCTCATCTCCAATCACGATAAGCAAACATTAGAACATAGTTTAAGTTACAAAACAACAACAACTACTACTACTACTACACTATTACTTGGGGTCAGTTATATGAATCCTCCACATCCATTCTACTCTATAGGATGGAATCAGTTATATGGATCCTCCATATCCATCTTACTCTATTCAGTATCATCTCATACAGTTTTACTTGCAAATGAACAATTTAAGAGAAAACTACAAAGAGCCAATGATACCTTGCGAGGTGCTGTAAGAGTTCCATCCACATCAAACAAAGCAATTAAGCCAGCCTTCCTTACAGCCATTTAGTCTACAACTCTCACTGCATCCAAAGATCTCACTTTTCTACTTCATTTTCCAAATAAAAAAACACAAGGAAAACGAAAAGATCTAAAGATGAATGAAACAATACAAACCATGCGGTAAGAGATATGTATATCACAGTTGGCAAATGCAAAATCGCAATGTATAATGAATCAATCTTTTTGGCTTACCTTAGAAAATTCAGCACTCGATCTCTTTCGCTCTCTCTATCCTCACCGGAAAATTGAAATCCGGTAAGAAAACGGAGTGGCTCCGGCGAGGATTTTATAGCGCTTAGGCGGCAACGGTGACTGACAACTTGGGAAGTTGAGCGGAAGCAGAAAGTAGTTTATAGGTGAGCTGAATAGTCACTGGTTGTTGTGCTATTTGCAAATAAATGAATAGATTAAGGTTTAAGGGTAAATAACAAAATATAAGGATAATGGGTAAATAAAAAATGTAGTGTGCAAAATACAAACATTGGCTAATAAAATTCTTGTTTACTTTGATATTATACATAACTCCATGCATATTTTTGTTTGTCATCTTATTTAGTAGGTAATTAAAAGAGATTATTTACAATAAATGTGGATTAGTAAATAATTCAAAAGGGTCGATATTGTGACAATAATTTTACCCTAGAATACAAACCTCACGTTGCCATTTATTAAGTACATAATTGAACTAAGGGTGGAGCTAGCATGCGAAATACGTGTTCGACCGAACTCTTGGTTCAAATATTGTATTTGTTTTAAAAAATTTATTAATATGTACAAATTATTAATTTAGAACCTAGTAACTTAAGCGCACTAAAATTCTAAATCCATAAACTTTAAATCTTGATTCCGACTCTGATTGAACTGCTTATGGATTTCACATTCACATGGAATTGCTTTCTTATATATAGCTAGGCACGCACATCATGGAATCGTTCAATATTGTATCTATAAAATGTGAAAAAAAAATCGACTATGTTTTGTAATGCTTCTTATAACAAACAAAGAAACTATGTAAATTCGTCCACCAAAACCGACCGAAATCGGTCGAAAATTGATAAAAATCGACCAATTTTTGACCGCTTGTAATTAATCGAAAAAATAATGGTCGCTAACGTGTACCGACCGAAGTAGGTCGGTTTATTCAAAGTGTTGACTAACTGTCAAACTTCAATTACCGATCGATTTCGGTCGGGATTTTTAATAAATAATAAATTTATTTAAATAAATAATTTATTTATAAATTGTAATAAATAAAAAATGTAGAGTGCATGTCACCACCCGAAATTTTCCACCGACGGGACCGTGAAGGCGCATAACATTTCACTTTGCTAGACAAGCCAACGTTAGAGAATCATTAACTAATTTTTTATTACCATTCAGTAATTAATATTAATTAACTAAGATGAAATATATTAAGTGCGGAATATCATAAAATTGTATTAATTACTACCACCCGGATCTGGAGTCACAATTCACGAGCATTCTAGAATTTACTACAAGTAATAGTCTGAAAAAAATACAACTGTCTAAATGAAAGAAAACAGTAGGACATAAAAAGATAGACAGAGACTTTAAGGTATGTGAACGCCGACAGATCTACCTTGAGTCTCCGGACAATGGGTCAATAGCAAATCTCGATCAACCTGAGCCGGTATCAAAATCTGCACATAAAGTGCAGAGTGCAGCATCAGTACAACCGACCCCATGTACTGGTAAGTGTCGAGCCTAACCTCGACGAAGTAGCACCTACAATCAACATATACAATTTAACAGTGTATACGCAAATAACAAGAATGAAGAACTAAATATGAAATGTCGGGAGGGGAGACATACTAAGGGGAATACAGATAAAGAACTACAACAGAATGATCACCGGAGCAGTCAATATACCATGAATCAATAGGAATAATGAATACAGTAAAGAAAAATGCACGGCATTTCCCTTTGTGCTTTTACTCTCAATCTCACCATAAAATTAATAGAAACGGCACGGCATCACCCTTCGTGCTTTTACTCTCATATCATGGCACGGCATCACCCTTCGTGCATTAACACTCACAATATGGCACGACATCACCCTTCGTGCATTAGCACTCACAATATGGCACGGCATCACCCTTCGTGCATTAACACTCTCCCTTACCATAATGCAATGCATAAATAACAACATGGAGATAGAATAATAAGTACAAACCTTACTTCAACATTTAGTTCCATAATATCAATCTCAACTTTGAAATAAAAACTCAATTATTACCAGAAAATTCCGTAAACATGATAAGAACGATAATTTGAACAGCACCAGTATAACACTTAGCAATTTGGCATAGGAATAAGACAATATAAGAAAAACAGAGAAACATGAAAAACAAGAAAATTGGCGGCGCATAAGTACTCGTCACCTCACATATACGCCGCTCACATGAATTTCACTTAGCAAATAATCTAAGGTTCCTAATTCCCTCAAGTCAGAGTTAGACACAACACTTACTTTGCTCTGAAGGCCACTTAATTCTCAATCACAGCTTTTCCTTTGAAATTCACCTCCAAACCACTCGTATCTATTCAAAAATGACTCAATAATATCAAATTTTGCTAAAGGAATCAATTACATTGCATAAATTTAGATTTTCTAAATTTTTCTCCAAAAAGTCAAAAATCGACCCCGGGCTCGCTTGGTCAAAACCGAGGTTCGGACCAAATTCCATTTACCCATTCACCCCCGAGCCCGAATATATAATTAATTTTGGAATCCGACCTCAAATTGAGGTCTAAATCCCCAAATTTCCGAAATCCCTACTCTCTACCCAAAACCCCTAATTCTACCGTGAAAACCTTAGATTTTTGGTTGAAATCTTGTAAAATGTAGTGAAAGATTGAAAGAAACCAGTTTAGAATCACTTACCTAAGATTTGGGGAAGAGATGGTCTTTGAAAAATCGCCTCTTGTGTTTTAGGTCTTGAAAATTTAGGAAGTGAATGAAAATTCCCGTCCAAAAATCATTTTGTTCAGCTGCAGACGTCGCATTTGCGACCTGAGCTTCGCAAATGCGAAGCTCGCGATTGCGAAGGGACTATTGCAATTGCGAAGCCTTCACAATCCCACTACCCTTCGCAAATGCGAGGAAAGTATCGCAATTGCGATCACTGACCTCGCAAATGTGGACAAAATATCGCATTTGCGATCTATACCCCTCCCAGACTCCCTTCGCAAATGCGAAGAAAAGTTCGCAATTGCGAACACAGGCTGGCCCAGCTTCTCTTCGCATTTGCGATGAGAAGTTTGCAAATGCGACCTCAACAATGATCGCAAATGCCAACCATGACCTCGCATTTGCGAGGTCTGAGGCCTACAACACAGCTGAAGCACACTAGCTATTTTTTTCTAAGTCCAAATCACTCTGTAACCTATACAAAACTCACCCGAGCCCTCGGGGCTCCAAACCAAACATGCACGCAAGTCAAAAAGCATCATACGAACTTGCTCGCGCGATCAAATAGCCAAAATAATACCTAGAACTACGAATTTAGTACCAAATCAAATGAAATTCTTAAGAACACTATTAAATTTCTATTTTCTCAACTGGACGTCCGAATCACGTCAAATCAACTCCGTTTCTCACCATATTTCACAGACAAGTCTTAAATATCATAATTAACCTGTACCGGGCTCCGAAATCAAAATACAGACCCGATACTAACATTGACAAATATAAATTAATTTTAAAAACAAATAATTTTCAGGTTTTTAAGTTTCATCAAAAATTCATAACTCAAGCTAGGGACCTCCGAATTCAATTTCGGACATACGCTCAGGTCCCATAATTCGATACGGACCTACTGGGACTATCAAAATATGGATACGGGCCCGTTTACCAAATATATTAACCGAAGTCAACTAAAATTAATTTTTAAGGCAAAAATTCTTATTTTCATTAATTTTCAACATAAAAGCTTTCTAGAAACCTGCCCGGACTGCGCACGCAAATCGAGGAGGGTAAAAATAAGATTTTTAAGGCTTAAGATCATAGATTCGAGTTCTAAAACATAAGATGACCTTTTGGGTCATCACAATGCAAAATACAAACATTGGCTAATAAAATTCTTGTTTACTTTGATATTATACATAACTCCATGCATATTTTTGTTTATCATATTATTTAGTAGGTAATTAAAAGAGATTATTTACAATAAATGTGGATTAGTAAATAATTCAAAAGGGTTGATATTGTGACAATAATTTTACCTTAGAATACAAACCTCACATTGCCATTTATTAAGTACATAATTGAACTCAGGGTGGAGCTAGCATGCGGAATATGTGTTCGACCGAACTCAGTTTTTTGGTTCAAATATTGTATTTGTTTTAAAAAATTTATTAATATGCACAGATTATTAATTTAGAACCTAGTAACTTAAGCGCACTAAAATTCTGAATCCATAAACTTAAAATCTTGATTCCGACTCTGATTGAACTGCTCATGGATTTCACATTCACATGGAAGTGCTTTCTTATATATAGCTAGGCACACACATCATGGAATCGTTCAATATTGCATCTATAAAATGTGGAAAAAAAAATCGACTATGTTTTGTAATGCTTCTTATAACAAACAATGAAACTGTGTAAATTCGTCTACCAAAACTGACCGAAATCGATCGAAAATTGATAAAAATCGATTAATTTCCGACCGCTTTTAATTATTCGAAAAAATAATGGTCGCTAACGTGTACCGACCAAAGTCGGTCGGTTTATTTAAAGTGTTGACTGACTGTCAAACTTTAATTACCGACCGAAATCGGTCGGTACTAATTAATTTTTTTTTAATTTTTAAATACCGACCGAAATCGATCAGTATTTTAAATAAATAATAATTTTATTTATTGATAAATCATAGTATTGTAGTACAGGTTTGTAACTTTATCTAAGAGCTAGCTTGGGATTAAACTACATATATTATCTAGCAAATATATCCTTTAACTAACAGAAATTGATAGTATCGAGATCGACATCTTCCGGGGAAGCCCACAAAGTAGCATGTTGATGGTCTTCGACTTGGTATTCCATATTCTCTTGATCATCCTTTGCTATAATATCATTCGACATTATTATTCCATTGTCTTCAGTTTGAACATCTTCTGATTGCATAACGGAATCAATATATTCTTCAAGTAAATGGACTTGGCCTTCATCTCCCTGATCTACGCAATATTGAACATTCTCATCATCCACGCCATTAACAATATCCTCTGGGGAGCCCAACAAACCAAGTACATGGTCTCTAACTTGATCTCCCTCTACATATTGGATAATATTATTCTCTTGATCATCCTTTGCTATAGTACCACTCGATCTTATTCCATTGTCTTCAACTTGAACATCTTCTTGCAGCACGGACTTGATAAATTCTTCAATTTCTCTCATCTTCTCATCATTAACTACCTCCTCAATATTGTTTCCATTTTTCTTGTCACCAGGTTTGCCTTTCTTCTTGATCTTACAAATTACGAAACCTTTGTTCTTAGTCTCCCTAGCAACGAGATAACGATCAAACAAAGAGTACTCAGCCATCAACCACTCGCCATTCACGTTGTTTGACGATTTATTAGCGGGGATGTACTTCAAACTTTTCACGTAGCCCATGAGTCTCCCTTTATCATCAAACACATCTCGACCTTTGTTTTGAAGCTTCCAAGTGCCCTTCCCAACAGTTCTTGAAACTCTTTTCCACGTAGGTTTCTCTTTCTTTTGCGGAGTTATGAAGTAACGAGTGTTGTTGTTGTTGTTGTTTCCCCTATCATAAGCTTCGAAAATCTGCCATGGCTCCTTGTCGGCGTAGAGATCCGCCACTTGCATGAGTTCATTCTGAAAGGGAAGTGGCTCGTCTCTCACAAACCCTACTAGATACTTGAGCACTTCCCTGCCCGTCGGATGAAAGCGATGACCCATCGAACGAGAAAAACACTTAGCCTGAGAATACTCCATTAACAGTAGTACTGACGCGAAGAAACAAGCTAAAATATTGTTATCTGACGAATATATGAGTAAGAAAGAAATAGTAGACTGGCGAAAACCCTAGTACGTACGTTGTTACTGATGATCGATCAACAACGGATACAGTTACTAGCTATGAATTGATGGGTGAGTTTTGAGGTACTCTATATTTATAGCTATATGGGGCGTGGAATTGAATATATAGCGTATTTTTCAATGCATGATTTATTTCTTTATTTCTTTTAGGGTTTTACGTGGAAGTTGTTGATTGGATGGGATATGTGGAGAAGGATCGTGATCCCATATATACTTTCCTTACTTTATGATATTTTCCCGTCTTTTTCTTTATAACTAGCATATATAATTACTTAAATGTACTAGCTTTTCTTATTTCCTTTATCTATTTTGTGGCTCGTCCACTATTTTTTTTTTTATTTGGAATGTGATATTATAGAGTGTATTACTCAAATGGTCACCCAACTACTTGAAATTATCTACTAAAGTCATTTTTCTTTCGTTTGTAACAGAAAAATCATTTAATTATGCCGATAGCAATCAAAAGATCACTCAACTAGATTTTTCAAACTTTTGATTGCCAAATACTCATTTTACCCTCTAAATTATCAACTTTTATCTTCTTCTTTTTTACTTTAAATATTATAATTTTTTAATTTACATTGTGGACTTACTTATAGAACAAATTAATTGTATTATAAAGTTAAAAAAAACAAAAATAGTACTTTAAGACTTTGCAGCAACAACACCTAGGTGGCCCTGTAATTCCAAATCTAGAAATTATGTCATCTGTGGGTACTTTCTTATGAATTATGTTGCGAAAACCAAATGTATATAGTGTGAATGAGTCACAACTATTATACCAAAAATTATGACAACCACTAAATAATAAACAAGACAATAAGACAACAATAAAAGAATACCAGAATTTACGAGGTTCAGCCAATTATGCCTACTTCCTCGGACACAATCAATATTTTATTCCACTCCAAAATTACAAGTGAAATAATACTAAAGAGAAAAGATACAAATGCCTTAAGAAGATAAAAATGCAAATGAGAGGTGTGTTTAAATCCTAAACATTAGGTCTCCTTTTATAGGGTGAAATTTCCATTCAAAATTCCACTGATGTGGGACTTTTGACAATTTCAACAAATCTCCACCTTGGCAAAATTCCACATCTTCAATTTTCTCTCAATAACAAATTTTGGTTGTGTCTTCATCTTCAATCTTTAGTGTTCAATAATGTTGATCAAATCCAAACAATGTTGAAACTTGATCGCAGTCACCACTTTTGTCAGCATATCAGCAGGGTTCTCCGTAGTATGAATTTTCTTCATCGTGACTCCACATTCTTCTATGATTTCTCGTAGGAAATGATATCGAACATCAATGTGCTTCGTCCTTGCATGATAAACTTGGTTCTTCGCTAATTGAATAGCACTTTGACTATCACAAAAAATTGTAATATTTTTTGTTCAATACCACGCTCCTTTAGCAACCCCTGAAGCCAAATTGCCTCCTTTAAAGCCTCTGTAATAGCCATGTACTCTGCCTCTGTTGTAGACAAAGCAACTGTTGACTGTAAAGTAGACTTCTAACTAACTGGTGCCTTTGCAAAAGTAAACACATAACCAGTAGTTGACCTTCGTTTGTCCAGATCACCCGCAAAATCTGAGTCACAATATCCAACTACAGACCGATTGCCTTCCTGCTCAAAAACTAACCCAACATCTACAGTACTATGAATATACCGTAGAATCCATTTCACAGCTTGCCAATGCTCCTTTCCTGGATTATGCATATATCTGCTAATAACTCCAACGGCTTGTGATATGTCAGATCTCGTACAAACCATTGCATACATCAAGCTACCAACAGCATTTGCGTATGGTACCCTTGACATATACTCCTGTTCAGTTTCATCCTTTGGCGACATAGTAGTACTTAGCTTAAAATGGGGAGCAAGTGGCGTACTAATTGGCTTAGTCTTCTTATCTATGCCAAAACGCTGTAGTACTCTCTTCAAATATTCTTTCTGAGATAAACAGAGTTTCTTTGAACGTCTATCTCTTATTATCTCCATGACAAGAATTTTCTTTGCCTCACCCAGATCCTTCATCTCGAACTCCTCCTTCAGTTGAATCTTCAACTTATCAATTTCTTCCGAATTCTTGGAAGTTATCAACATATCATCAATATATATGAGAAGATATACAAAGGAACCATCATTAAGTTTGCGCAAATACACACAATGATCGTATTTGCTTCTCTTGTACCCTTGCCGCAATATAAACTTGTCAAATCACTTGTACCATTGTCTAGAAGATTGTTTCAATCCGTACAACGATTTTTTAAGTTTGCATACCATATTTTCTTTTCCAGCAACTTTGAATCCTTCTGGCTGATTCATGTAGATTTTCTCCTCCAAGTTTCCATGTAAAAATGCAGTTTTTACATCCATCTGAACTAGTTCCAAATCCAACTGTGCTACCAAAGCCAACATAATTCTAATGGAGGAATGTTTTAAAACTGGAAAAAATACTTCATTGTAATCAATTCCCTCCTTCTGAGCATATCCTTTGGCCACCAATCTTGCTTTGTAGCGAACATCTTCTTGGTTAGGAAATTCTTCTTTCTTTGCAAATACCCATTTGCACCCAATTGTTTTCTTTCCCTTCGGGAGATTGGCCAATTTCCATGTATGATTCTGATGAAGGGACTGCATTTCTTCATTCATGGCAATCCTCCACTTATCTTCTTCTGAACTTTGGATTGCGTCTTTATAAGTGGTAGGAATACCATCAGCTACAATTGAGGTTGCGCAAGCAACCGTCTCTATGAGACGAACAGGTTTTGTTATTGTCCTTTTTGGCCTGCTGGTTGCTATTGATTCAAGTTGTTGTCGAGATTCCTAAGTTGGAATCTCCCTCTCTACTGGCTCTTCTTCCAGAGGGTAATCTTCATGAGTTTCCTCCTCTGCTTCTTGTGTAGGAAAAATAAATTTTCCCTCAAACTCCACCTGCTTTGATGCACCACCAGTTTGTTTGACATCTTCAACTGTCACCTTATCTGTTATGGCAGATTCATCAAAGGTAACATCTCTGCTGAATATAATATTCCTTGTCTCTGGACACCATAAGCGGTATCCTTTGACTCCAGAAGTAATCCCCATAAATATAGCCTTCTTTGCTCTCGGATCCAATTTTGACTCTTTCACATAATAGTATGCAATTGAGCCAAACACGTGCAAAAAGTCATAATCTACAGCAGGTTTTCCATACCATTTTTCAAATGGTGTCTTGCCATCAATAGCAGCAGATGGTAGACGATTAATTAGGTGGCATGCATATGTAATTGCCTCAGCCCAAAATTCTTTGCCCAAGCCAGCATTGGACAACATACACCGTACCTTCTCCAGTAAAGTCCGGTTCATACGTTCTGCCACTCCATTCTGTTGTGGTGTATGTCTGACAGTGAAGTGTCGGACGATGCCATCATTTTCACAGACCTTATTGAAATGATCATTTTTGTATTCACCTCCATTGTCTGTGCGAATACACTTGATCCTCCTGCCTGTTTGATTCTCCACCATCGTCTTCCATTTGAGAAAAATTCCCAACACTTCATCTTTCCTCTTCATTGTATACACCCACACTCTTCGGGAAAAATCATCAACAAAGGTTACAAAATAGTGCTTCCCACCCAATGAAGGTGTTTTAGAAGAACCCCAAACATCAGAGTGTACATAATCCAAAATGCCTTTAGTATTATGGATCGCTGTACCAAATTTAACCCTTGTCTGTTTCCCTTTGACACAATGCTCGCAAAACTCCAAGTTGCAAGTCTTTACGCCTTTTAAAAATCTTTGATTAGATAGAGCTTTCAAGGATTTCCCTCCAGCATGTCCCAAGCGCATGTGCCATAGCCTGGTTGCTTCTGCCTCTTTGTCATCACTGGATGTCACTGTTGCTATCCCAATAACTGTACTACCACGATAGCGGTACATGTTGTTGTTCTTCCGATTGGCCTTCATTACCACTAGTGTACCGGAGCATATTCTCATCACTCCATTTTCTGCAATGATTTTGAACCCTTTTGATTCTAGGGCTCCCACAAAGATGAGATTCTTCTTCAAACCCGGTACATATCGAACATCTGTTAATGTTCTGATCATTCCATCATGGCTTCTTAATCTTATTGAACCAATGCAATATGAGGTAAGAGGGCTGTTATCCGTTGTGTGGATGACTCCATATTCTCCTTGAAAATTCACGAACCAGTCCTCTTTGGGACACATATGATAGATACAAGCCGAGTCCATCAACCATATGTCTGATGATGTTGATAACTCTGTTGTAACTAATGAGAAGTCTGAATCATCACAATCAGCTACATTTGAATCCATAATGGCCTTTCCATTGTTATGTCTGGCCTTATTCTTCAACTTCGGACAGTCTTTCTTCCAGTGCCCATTTTCTCGACAAAAGGCACATTCATCTTTGCTGGGTCTAGATCTCGACTTGGATCTTCCCTTCTTAGTCCTCGTTTGATTTTGAAAACGACCCCTCACAATTAGTGCTTCTCCTTCTCCGCCCTTCTGTTTTTCTCCCTTTCTTTGTTCATAGCTGTACAAAGCCGAACAAACTTCTCTGAGAGAAATTTCGTCATTTCCATGGAGTAGAGTAGTTTCAAGGTGCTCGTACTCATTAGGAAGTGACCCCAACAACATCAAGGCCAAGTCACCATCATCAAAAGTTGCATCCATATTTTGCAAATCTGTGACCAACTTATTGAAACTGGTGATATGTTCATTCATTGTCGTACCAGGAATATAGGTGAAGCGAAAAAGTCTCTTCTTCATGTACAATTTATTTTGACTGTTTTTCTTCAAAAATTTATCCTCCAGTGCTTTCCATAATTTACTTGCAGAAGCTTCCTTTGTGTATGGATATTTCTGCTCTCTAGCAAGGTAGGATCGAATGGTACCGCAAGCAACACGATTGATAATTTTCCAATCTTCTTCTCCAATAACATCTGGCTTCTTTTCTTCAATGGCAAGATCTAGCCCTTGTTGAAAAAGAACATCTAGAACCTCGCCTTGCCACATCCCAAAATGTCCTGACCCGTCAAAAATTTCTACCGTAAATTTCGCATTCGACACAATTCTTGTCATAAGTGAAGATGCCAACGATGGCGTATTATTGACACTTGATGTAGATTCTTCTTGTTTATTGTCTTCCATTTTGACACAAATATTATTTAGTAGCTGACGACACAAATCAAGATTATTTCCTTTCTGGTGTGGAAGATCAGACTAAGCTGCAACCACAGAGCATACTCAGACAGAACCTTGACTCAGTTACCAAGATAGATCTTTTCTGATGTGGAAGATCAGACTATGCTGCAACCACAGAGCATACTTAGACAGTACCTTGGCTCTGATACCAATTGTTGCGGAAGCCAAATGTATATAGTGTGAATGAGTCACAACTACTATACCAAAAATTATGACAACCACTAAATAATAAACAAGACAATAAGACAACAATAAAAGAACACCAGAATTTACGAGGTTCGGCCAATTATGCCTACTTCCTTGGACACAATCAATATTTTATTCCACTCTAAAATTACAAGTGAAATAATACTAAAGAGAGAAGATACAAATGTCTTAAAAAGATAAAAAAGCAAATGAGAGGTGTGTTTAAATCCTAAACATTAGGCCTCCTTTTATAGGGTAAAATTCCCATTCAAAATTGTCATCCACCGATATGGGACTTTTGACAATTTCAACAAATTAACTCCATGTCATGAAAGATATCTTAAAAGTAGTCTCTCAGCTCTTAACTTTTATGGAAAGAACAAAGTATGCATTATCTCTAGTTGAATCTATAGCCCACGTTGTGAGAACGAGAACACTGGGACCATCCCAAAACTCATTTGATGGAAATCCCCAAATACAAAAAAAATAAAAACTCAAAACTGATGGCGTATCCCAGGTTAATCAGAGTTTAGAACTTGACGAGTACATTAAAACTTTTTAGTTCAAATCTATATTTATTAAAATTCACCAAAAATTATGAGTTCAGATCGTATGCGGGGGTACAAGTAGAGTATATTAAGACATACGATTAAAGACTGAAAAGCCATATGCGAAAAAATTGACAAAATAATAAATAAGGAAGGAGGAATGCATCCTTTAATTTAAAAAGTAGTGGTACATACAAAAATATGGACATTATTTTTAATTCAAACATTGCAACTTATGTCTAACTTTATCTATACATGTTTTCGGTACATGTATAAGAGTCAGACGCCAAAATATTAAGTTTCGTCGAACCCGCCAAACCAATAGTTGGATTAGGCAATGCTCAAAAAGAGGTGACTTCCTTTCTATAAAAGAAGAGACCAGAGGGTCCATCATTTGGCAACAAGGCAAGCTTCACCAAGCTTTCAGCACCTTCTTCAGCAGTTAAGCTCCTAGTATTGCAGTTCACATCTGTTTTGCAAAAGCCAGGACACACACAATTTATCCGAAAATTCGGATATTTCGTAGCTAAAACCCTTGTGTAAGCAATTAGGGATGCTTTCGAGACTTTATAAGCTGAGAAGTAAATTGGCCATCCTTTGGCTTCTATTGATTTCTCTCTAAAATCTTTAAGAAATTCATTCAACACTTCATCCACCCTTTCTTCTGTCAGGCTTTTAGCATCACTTAGCATTCCTATAGCCCATTCGTTACACAATAGCTGTAGAATAGCAGAAAACAGTTTGGAGTAGAGGCGGTAAAAGTAACCCAAACCCATTTGACCCGTCCAACCCGTCAAGTTTTAGTGGGTTGAGCATGAGCTACTTTAATGATGGGCTAAGTTTGGGCACAACCCAACTAAGCCCATTTATTTTCAGTAGCCCAAATTAGCCCACGATTTATTACTTTTACTATTAGGCATGAATTGACATTTATTTCAAAACATAAGACAAGAATCAACAGGAAAAAAAGAAAAAAAAATTCATCATCATAAACCATTGCAGAATGATATTTACGAAAAAAATAAATAAAAAATATTGTTATATATGTGAGGACAAGAGTGGATTGCTCTAGTGGTAAGTACCCTCCACTTCCAACCAAGAGGTTGTGAGTTCGAATCACCCCAAGAGCAAGGTTGGGGAGTTCTTGGAGGGAGGGAGCCGAGGGTCTATCGGAAACAACCTCTCTACCCCAGGGTAGGGGTAAGGTCTGCATACACATTACTCTCCCCAGACCCCACTAGTGGAATTATATTGGGTTGTTGTTGTTGTTGTTGTTGTTGTTGTTGTTATATATGTGAGAATATTTTATAATGTTTATTTAAAAGTTGAGGTTATTGCAAAGATTTGCATCAATATGGGCGAGTTGGGTTACAACCATCGTGACCGGTCCATCTTAACCAAAGTAAACTTTAAGCAGAATTGGACAATGACTCATTTAATGAGTCAGTGCCCAAATACAAACCAAATAACTCATTTGCCCGTTCTACTATCGGTATATAGAAGTTAACCTCAACATAATTTAGAGGGTACACATATTATGATATATACAGTTATGATTTCATTACCTTTTAACTTCCCCAAGAAAGAAGCGACACTAACAATTCTTGGGGAATTAGAGAGCTGAAGGAGGGGAATAAATGCTTCAATCATTCTTTTTGCACCATAGAAGTTTGTCTCTAGGCATTGTTTTGTCAACTCATAATCTGTAACAATACGCTCAATACCTGCAATTGATTTCTTAATACCACCCTCTTCCTGCATAATTATTACTCCAATTTGTTACTATTTCTTTGAATATATGTATATGTAACATAAAATGACTAAAAAGTTATCAAAGAGATCACCATTGATTGTGTTTCTAATTAATTTAGGATAACATATTAGAATTGGACTATATATCTTACCCCATTTTCAGCAGAAATGGTTACGAAATCTCCTTCTATGCACATGAGTTTTTTTTAGGAGTATGCACATGAGTTTTTTTTTTAAAACCATTTGTTGCTCAAAATCTACTGACAGGCGAATTTGGATTCCACACTCATCAATTAAGGGATAAATTAAAGCATTTCCTACAAAAAAAAAAAAAAATTCAAAATTCAAAATCAAGATCCCTAATTAAGGACGGAAAGATCCAACTATCTCACCACAACCTCCTCCGTTAGTATACACTATACACCAAGAGATTAAAACCAAAACTAATTAAGTAGCACTAAATTATTTTCCATCATGACTATCTTGCTGAGACAATCTATAGCACTGAAGAAAGATGTAGAAAAATAAAAAAAATATTAATCCTATATATTACAATTTCAATGTTAAGTACGACGCTTTATTTATATTTTATTTCACTAATTTGTGGGAGAGTTTAGTAATTATATTTTGATATATTTACACTATCATCATAAAAACAAGTACAAGTAATTCCTATAGCAACCATAAGTTACCTTTTTTTGTAGATCTCAAGGAGCCACCTAACAAGTGATGGTAGGAAAAAAATGTTAATCCTAAATAAATTAAATTGCATGTGACTGTTCACCAACTTTTGTAGATCTCAAGGAGCCCACACCTTTTTCACCTCGTCAGCCTTTCTTTCTTTGGTACTGAATACTCCCCTCATCTCGTATTATCACTCGTGAGTCGTGACTAGTGGTTACTAAAAAATAGTCTGTTTCAAATTATTTGTTATTTTAAAATTTTAAGATAAATTTTTTTTTTTTTTTTTTTTACACTTAGTAATAATTATTTTAATAATTTTGTTCGAATATCAATAAAAAAAGATTAAATATTAAGACATGAATAAGAGTAAAGTAATCAAAATCTCATCCTAATTAATTTTTTTTTAAGGGATGTATAAAAGAGAATCATGACAGATAATATGAGACGGAGGGAGTATTCATTTCGGTCTAAAATAAATGACCTTTTAATCTTTGACACACCCCTTAAAAAAATATTAACCTAAAAAAAATATTTTAACTAAATTATTTTTAATTAAAATTTATATATTATTAACTTGACACATCATAATATGTAAATAACGGTAAATTTTAAAAATTAAAATTAATTCATTCTTGGTTATGTAAAAGGGACACTTATTTTGATTTACTTATTTTGAACCAAAATAAAAAGACCAAAACATCTATAAAAGAGAAGTCCACAAGAGAAGAAATACTAGCTGGATCCATAACATCAAGTTGATGAAACAAAATCTGATCATCGTACTCCTCTTTGAGCTTCTCAAGAGCTTCAATTCCTCTCTTTTCATCCCTTGCTGTCAACACTACCACTACTCCTTCCTTTGCAGCTAGTAGTTTCCTGCATGTTTCATATCCTATTCCTTTGTTTCCCCCTGTCACCACTGCATGCCTGATCATACAACTTATAAAATTACTACTCCATGTTTTTCTTAAAGAAGATTTACCTATAATTACCTAATAACAGTAGTGAACAAATTTTTACGATCAGTGCATAAAACTTGTATTTATACATACAAGGTTTGTAAATACCATGTATTCTCGTGGCTGGTGGTTTTTTCTGCCATTTTTGCTATATTCACTATTCAGTTTTTTGGGTCTAAGCAGGCTTATCTATCAGTGTATGTATTGCGTTTGCTAGAAATAGTCTAAGGTGCTCATTGAAATCTGGGAAGACGGAATTATATAATACGGTAATGGAGAAAATCAAGGAGGCTATAATTTATTTTTATTTTTTATATAATATGTTAGTCTTATCCCCTGTGTTTAGTGCCGGTTCAACCATTATGTGGACAAGAACTGAAGAAAGCATGTTTTTTTTGCTTAGCTATAATTCAACAAGCTATAATTCAACTTGCTTAGCTACCAATTTCAAAATGTTAGTCTGCGTTTCCACTTGTTTTCTTTTTTAGTGAGTGTATTGTAAATATAAAATATTTATTTCTCTGGTATATAATTCAACTAGTACGACAATTTAGGATGTCACTGAATTATAAGGGACAATTTGGAAAAAATTTACTTGTTCACATTTTCATCAATGAAAAGACAAGAAATGATTATAAAACAAAGAAGACTCCCAAGGAAATTGATTGTGATTTGTTTAACAGAATAGTATACAATATTTGAAATATAATTTGCTTTCTTTTTGGGTTCTTCAGAAAACTTAACTCATCAAACAACTGAAAGATAATGTTCAAATATTGATTTGTTCTTTGAATAAAATCAATAGTTTTCTAGTGCCTTATGAAGTTCCAAGATTTGGAGAAGAGACAGCTAATGGCAATTTCAGACAGAAATTTTAAGGGCAATTCATTCTTTGAGTCTTTTATTCACCCTATATTTTCACTGTTAAAACTTAAAACCAAGGATTATTTTAGATGCTAACTGCCTACATGAAATGGTATTTCATACAACATACATTAATGCATATCACTGAAGATTATTACATGCTAGTCTAACATGTATATCATTAGCTACACGGATACAATGAACAACATACTCTCATTCGAATGATGAAACTTCTTTCCGATCAAAGAACAAACCAGAAGGGCCATCATCCGGCTGCAGAGCTAGCCTTACAGGACTCTCCGCGCCTTCTTCAATTGACAATATCCCGCGATTGTAACTGAGATCTGTTTTCACAAAACCAGGGCAAACACAATTGATCTGTATAGACGGATACTTCTTTGCCATGACACTCGTGTAAGCGTTCACGGCTGCTTTAGAGAGTATATAGGCTGACATGAAAGAAGGCCACCCCTTGGCTTGAAGGGTATCTTCTTTATAGTCCTTTAGATATTGAGCTATCACCACTTCTATCTTCTCTTCTGTGAGGTTATCACTGTCACTTAATACTCCTTTAGCCCATTCATGTTTCAACTTCTGGAAATGCAATTAGAGAATTTCAGTCAGCTACTCATAGAGATTATCCAATTACCAACATCGGGGTACTGACACTTAGGAAAACATGACAAACTTGTCACCACATGAAAAAGAAGATTGAAACTAACAAGCTGCTTGGAAACAGCCTCTTGCAGAAATGCAGGGTAAGACTGCGTACAATAGACCCCTGTGGTTCGGCCCTTCCCCGGGCCCCCCCGCATAGCGGGAGCTTAGTGCTCCGGGCTGCCCTTTTAAACTATCAAGCTTCATAAATATCCTAGCTTACTTACATTACATTAAGTTTCTTGTGTTTGTTAACATATTATGCAGACAAAGATACCCTTTATCATTTAAAGACAAAAGGAAAATCGACAAGAATAAGGTCAGATCATGATTTATATACAACAAAATCAGTCTAACACTACTACTATTAGGATTTCCTCGGATTTTCTTCATTTTTGTTGCTAGTAGAGTGAAAGATTAAGTCTTTAAGTTAAAGGCAGGAGAACATAATGTAGAAAATCAATAAATTGATGAGAACAAAGGTGTAGTTAACGGCAAGATTTCAGTAATCTATGATTTTTCCAATCTAAAAAGAATAGATGGCATATGCATTGGATTCTCTAAAAAAGACAATTAAAGGCAGAATTGTGTAGTTCTAAACGTTTTAATCATAGTTTTACTTCAGAATTTATCATTCCTATGGGCCAAGCATGTATAGGCCAAAAACCTTAAAAGTTAAATCACGCCAAACGGAAAAAATGCAGCTATGTTGATGTATTAAAATTTCAAAAAACTCTGAAAGATAAGAGTAGGGATGTAGAGATACTTCAGTAGATTAGACCTTCCATTCCAAGAGGAGAAGAGTTGCCAGGTTAATACCTTTAGCCTTCCCATAGAGGAAGAAACATTCACAATCCTCGGCGAGTTAGATAATTGGAGCAGTGGAATAAACGCTTCAGTCATTCTCTTCACACCATAGTAGTTTGTTTCAAGACATTCCTCTGCTAATTCATATGTCTGAATCAATATGTTATTCCAATTGACTTGAGATCCTCCTGTCTATAGCAGAGAGAATGACAAATTAAAGAGTACAAAAGATGAAGTCTAAAGCCAAGGATTTCAATTGATTACACGTCAAAAGGTGAATTTTCCAGAAACAGAGAGTTATGGCTACTGATTGTGCCACTTGATAGTCGAATCTAAAGATTTCGAGATAAAGCAGGACTTGTTCTGGTTTTTTAACTACAGCAGAAACCTCAAGCCATTTTCATGGTTAACTAACTCTATATCCAAATCAAGTTGCACATATAATTTCTAATCAAGCATCTAGCATAAAAGAATGGTCTACTAGTTAATTTGAGGGCTGTCTAATTATGATAAATCCTCTGGGGTTGTGGGGTTGTAAATTCTCTGACGTGTTATAAAACATACATATATGAGTTTACGTTTCTATGCACTAACGGCAATTATAAACACATGTAAGTTATGCTATAAGGTAATTACTGGTAATTCTTTTTGAAGCATCAATCCGAAACTTACACAATCAGGCCACAGTTATAAAGTAATTAACAGCTAATCTCTACAATGAACATTAATTGATGACCTAGTAAAAACGGTAACAAACCTATACTACACTGATTGTCAGTGTGCCAGTATATATATAACCTGATACTTATCATGTAGTAACCAACTGTCTTGTATTAAGACACAATTAATCGATAGATTAAGTCTAGTTAAAAGGACTTACCCCACTGGACTCTTGTGTAGCTCTAAGGGCATCAGCATCTGCAGTGACTCCACCAATTCCTGCATTGTTCACCTGAAAATACCCACAGCTCTATCACTTAGCAAATTATTTTGATCATAAACAAGAAATTAAAATCAAGAACATAGCTATGCTTCTTACCAAGATATCAAGCCTGCCAAATTGAGTCTTAATGAATTCAGCCAAAGAAGCAATAGTGGAAGGATCCATAACATCAAGCTGTTGAAACACCAAATTTTCTTTAGCTAAACCAATTAACCCTTTGAGCTTCTCTAGAGCTTCAACCCCTCTCTTCTCATTTCTAGCAGTCAAAACCACAACTACTCCCTGGGAAGCAAGCTGCCTGCATATTGCGAATCCAATCCCTTTGTTTGCCCCTGTAACTACTGCATACCTGCACCATAAATTAATTATAGGTACAGAGTAAAAACAAATAAAATAATTGTATTTGCAAATGCTAAAGGAAGAAATTCAGTACTTTGTGGCTCGGCCTCTGATTTCTTCTGTCATTTAGAATAGCTTTAGTTGTGGTTTGAAGAAAGCCAAACCAATTAAAATCATGCACAACCCCCTAAACTTATCCGGGTTTTCGTTTTAGACACCTTATCTACTCAAAATTTGAACCAATTAGACACTTTTTTGATAACCAGCAAAAAACTAGAGAGTGTGTAATACACTCGTCAATGATGTGGCAAATTGACGAATTAACTGATGACATTTGGTATTTGGGTCCAAAATAATAATTAATAAAATGAATTATGAGGAAAAAACAAAAACAAAAACTATTTTTAAGAGGAAAAAAGAAAAAGAAAAACAATAACCCCACCCACCCACCCAGACCCTCCTTTCCATATATATATACACTAGTTCTTAGTGTATACCAAGTTAAGTACAAACTTTTTAAAGTGGCACAAAATTACATTAAAATGAGTGCGCATAACAAATCGTAAAGGAAAACAATACAAGCTCAATAATGAATGGTAAACTTACTCGAAAAACTTTGACAGTTGAAAACATAATGATAATGTTGTATGAAGTTATGAAGTTTTTTTTTGGTAGGTACAATATGTAATAAGAGATTAAATTAAAAGAAATATATATTCAAAAGAACTGCTTCATTGAACAGCTAAAAATATCTATATAGTAAAACATATATAATGAACAAATCTATATGTTTTCTTAATAAACACATGAGTCATGCTTTCCTACACCATTAAGCATAGTAGTAAAAGAACACCACCAAAAAAACAAACAAAAACAACTTTCGACACTTCTCTAGTTGTAAGCATAAATAATATTCCATCCGGTCCACAATAATTGATTTTTTAGTTGTTTTCTGTCACGGCACAAAATTTTTCACCTTAGGGACCGTGATGACGCCTAACATTTTACTTGCTAAGCAAGCCAACGTTAAAATATAATTAGCCATTTTTAACAAAATTTTAAATTAATTAATAACAAGAAAATAAATGTGGAAATAAAGTTTGAAATAAAGTGAGTATTCCATAATAATCATGATATCTAAATACCATCCCAGAACTGGAGTCATAGGTGCACGAGCTTCTAGAATAATACAAATAAAGGTCTAAATAAAATTCAAGCTGTTTGAAATATAATACACAGCTGAGATAATATAGAAGGGGACTTCAGAACTGCGGACGCTGTACAGTTATACCTCAAGTCTTCACTGGTAGCTGTATTCGGGCAAATCTGCAGTACGCCTCTGTAACCAACTCTGAAATCTGCACAAGAAGTACAGAGTGTAGTATCAGTACAACCGACTTCATGTACTGGTAAGTGTCGAGCCTAACCCCCGACGAAGTAGTGACGAGGCTAAAGCGGGTCACTTACATTACCTGTACGCAATAGTAGTAATAACAACAATAATAATAACGGAAATATTAGTAAGACCAGTAAATAATATTAATGATTGAAATCAACTCAGCAGTCACAATCCCTCAACTTGTTTCCATTGCGGCGTGCAACCCGTTCCCCCAATATAAACTTTAAACAAGTCTGTTGCGGCGTGCAACCCGATCCCCGAATATAGACTTTTAAATAAGTCTGTTGCGGCGTGCAACCCGTTCCCCCATATAAACTTTAAATAAATCTGTTGCGGCGTGCAACCCGATCCCCCATATAGATATATATGAATAACTATTAAATATAATAAAAATACTCCAATAAATACCACGTTCAATAAGAAACTATTAAGTATCAAGGCATACAATAATTATAATTTATTTATGAAACCAACAATGATAATTATCAATTAATTGTGAAAATCAGGGAGAAAAGAGGCAGTTTAATATTTAATATGCTAAAGGTCAAGTAGCAATTAAGACACATAAATAAAATAAATATGTAACAATAATTGCAGGAATTCAAAAATTAATATTTGACAAGAAATATGAGAGAAACAATTATTATAACAATTAATTTGTGTTTTAAACAATTTAAGATGTTTAAATAATTAAGCAAACAATTAAATTGACAAAGTATAGGCACTCGTCACCTTGCCTATACATCGTTGCACATGAAATTCATATAGCAAATAATTCAGGGGTTCTATTCCCTCAAGTCAAGGTTAACCACGACAATTACCTCGCTTTGCAACCAAATTTCAAGAATCCAATAAACCTTTGCCTCGCGAATTCGTGTCTGAAATCCTCAAATCTAGTCATAAACAATTCAATATACTCAATACAAATCGTAGGAATTAATTCCATATGAATTTATAAATTTTTCGGATAAAAACCCGAAATTCATTTTAAAAATCAACAGTGGGACCCACATCTCGAATCTCGGAAAAACTCGTGAAATCCGAACACCCGTTCCAATACGAGTTCAACCATACAAAAATTATCGAATTTCGACATCAGATTGACTTTCAAATCTTCATTTTACATTTTTGGAAGATTTTATAAAAATCTTATTTTTCTTCCACAAATTCACGAATTCATGATGTAAATGAGTATGGAATCATGAAATATAATCAATATAGGATAAGGAACACTTATCCTAATGCTTTCCCGTAAAAATCGTCTTACCTGAGCTCAAAATCGAAAATGGTGGAAAATAGGTCGAAATCCCATTTCGAGAACTTAAGTTCTGTTTGCCCAGATTTTACTCATCGCGATTGTCACGACCCAATTTCACCTATAGGTCGTGATGGCGCCCAACACTACAGCTAGACAAGCCAACTGATAAATCAAACGTATATTGATTAAACTTTTAATCCAAGAAAATAATAAAATACCAAATTCTACAAATGTGTGTGCCAAGACCCGATGTCACAAGTGCATGAGCATCTAGTAGATTGTACAAAACTCCAAATACTGTCTGAAATGAAATAGACAGAATGTAAATATAAGAAGAGACATTGGTAGCTGCAGAATGGCTCAGAAAGGCAGCTCACCACTATGCCTCGCGATGACGTGGATATGTGATGATAGGTCCTCCACTAGTACCTGTCTTAGATCCTGCACAAAAAGTGCAGCAAGTGTAGTATGAGTACGTAAACAACGTGTACCCAGTAAGTATCAAGCCTAATCTCGAAGTGGAAGAGACGAGATGACCGACTTTGACACTCACTATGGGTCAATAATAATAATTGAAATAAAACTAGAATATTTAAATCAGCATGATTTACAGAATATAATAATAATTTATTTAACCAGCAGAAATAATTAAATTCCTTCAAAATGCAACAATTCTCAATATATATATATATATATATATATATATATATATATATATATATATATATATATATATATATATATATATATTAATTCCTTCAATTTCAATAAAAATTCCAATTTATCAAATAACTTTACAAGCTACAATTCAATTTCAATGAATTTCTAATTTATCAAATAGCTTTACAAGCTGCAATTCAATTTCAATGAATTTGTCAAAGTATCGTGTAATTATTATTATTATTAAGCACGATTTCTGCCGAGATCGTACGGTCCGATCCAGAGTGTCGTGTACACTGCTGAGAGACGTGCGGCACGATCCATAGATGCATCTATCCTGTCGAGGCGTTCGGCCCGATCCACAAGAAAGGAGGACATTTTCTTATGTACCTCCAGAATATGAGTATTTATTGTAAAATTTATTTGAGAGGATAATAATTTATTTCAACAATTAATTAATCTAAACAAAAATTAAGCATATGAAAATTTCATATTTTTCTACCTTTCATAACAATTCACAATATATACATCAAATATTTTAATTAATAAAGAATACAATTTACAAAAGTAATTCATGCTTTAAGTCCTAAACTACCCGAACTTTAGCATTAATAGTAGCTACGCACGGGCTCTCGTCACCTCATGCGTACGTAGCCCCCGCAATTAGCAACAATTATTTAATTTAATCACCTATGGGGTAAATTTCTCCCTCACAAGATTAGACAAGATACTTACCTCGTCTTGCTCCAATTTAATCCACTAGAAAGCCTTTTTCACGATTATCCAACTCTGTCTGGTTCGAATCTAGCCAAAATAATTCGATACAATCACTAAAAATTATATGAATCAATTCTATAAGAAAATACTACATTTTTAATAAAAATTCCGAAATCCGATAACCCATTAAATTACGAGTCCGACCATACCAGTTTTACTCAAATCCGACTCCGAATCGATACCGAAATCTCAAAAATTCGTTTCTATGAGATTTCTAAAAATTTCCCAAATTTCAATCTCAAAACACTAATTAAATGATGAGAACAATGATATATTTATATTTATAGACCAAATCCAAGTTAGAATCACTTACCCTAATATCTTTTCCTTGAAAATCTATCAAAAATCACCTATGCTCAAGCTCCAATTTGTTAAAAATGGCGAATGGGACGAATGCCCTCTTTTATAATTCTGCCCAGGCAGCCCTCGATCCTCGGTTTCGATCCTCGGCTTCGATCCTCGGTTTCGATCCTCGGCCTCGATCCTCGGCCTCGATCTTGGGAGCTTGATTTTTGGGAGCTCGATTTTTGGCCTCGATCTTGGGCCAGAATTTCTAGCATAAAGGAAAAATTGCAGCAACTGTTTTAAGTCCAACTTTTGATCCGTTAACCATCTGAAACTCACCCGAGACCCTCGGGACATCAACCAAATATACCAACAAGTTCTAAAATATCATACGAACGTATTTGAAACCTCAAATCACATAAAACGACGCTAAAACCACGAATTATGCTCCCATTCAAGCTTAATGAAACTTAAAATTTTCAACTCCTACATTTGATGCCGAAACCTATCAAATCAACTCCGATTGACCTCAAATTTTACACACCAGTCATAAATGACATAACGAGGCTATAAATATTTTCGGAACTGGATTCCGACTCCGGTATCAAAAAGTCAACTCCTCGGTCAAACTTCCAAACTTAAATTCTTGTTTTTAGCTATTTCAAGCATAATTTAACTACGGACTACCAAATAAAATTCTGAACACGCTCCTAAGTCCTTTCTCTATGTTTGAAGAACCTTGCAATCACGAAAAGTGATTACGGCATTTTCAGTTTTCATAGTTGAAAGTGTTTCCATTCACTTGCATCAAATTAGTGGGATCTCTATTTCTGCAATGCCAAGATTTTCACTACTAGAAAACTAGCATATTTCGTCCAAAGCATACTAACCGAAATCGGTCGGAAACAAAACCGATCGAAATCGGTCGGAATTGCTAAATTGGTCGCAAAAGTCAACAAAAATATTTCTGCCAAAAAAATATAACAATTCCGACTGATTTCGGTAGGAAAATTGGTCAAAAATAATTTTTTATTAAAATTTTTCCAAATTTTTGACCCATTTCGGTCGGAAATTGGTCAATATTTGACCAACACCTCGTCATACTTGTATTTAATGTACAAAAATAATTTTGTATTAAAATTTTTCTAAATTTCCGACCGAATTCTGTCGGAAATTTTGAAATTATTATTTCCTGCCCAAGGCAATTGGTTTTTAATATAACAAAAAATTATATATATTTAATTAACCAATCGAAATAAATTATAATTAAATATTTCCGACCGACTTCCGTCGGAAAAATAATTTTAAAATAATTTAAATATAAATTTAATAATATTACCGACCGAAGAGGATCAATTTTTGTCACAAACAATATTTAATACTTATTTGATATATATATACATATATATAAAAGCTATATTCGATATTAAATATTGAATATTAAATTTTAGTATCTTAAATCAATATGTACATATATGTATATGTATATTCGATATGTAAATATTATGTACATATATATATATACACACGAATGCTTGATCGGTGGATCAATTGAATTAAATTGTATTAATACAACTTAATATAATCGGATACAATACAATATAATTGGATCAATTGAAAATTCAATTATGTTCGATTAAAACTTACTATAAATGAATTAAATTGTATTAATACAACTTAATATAATTGGATACAACTCAATATAATTGGATCAATTAAAAATTCAATTATTTTCGATTAAAACTTACTATAATTGAATTAAATTGTATTAATACAACTTAATATAATTGGATACAACTTAATATAATTGGATACAACTCAATATAACTAGATCAATTGAAAATTCAATTATATTCGATTAAAACTTACTATAATTGAATTAAATTGTATTAATACAACTTAATATAATTGGATACAACTTAATATAATTTGATACAACTCAATATAATTGGATCAATTGAAAATTCAATTATATTCGATTAAAATTTACTATAATTGAATTAAATTGTATTTTGTGCGCGTAAGTGTATGATATATATAATATATATTGCTAGAGAGAGAGAGAGATAGATAGATAGATAGATAGATAGATAGATAGATAGATAGATAGATAGATAGATAGATAGATAACAATAATCTAATACATGCCACTAAAACCGACCGAAATCGGTCGGTATAATTAAAATAATTTAAAAACGAAAATATTTAATTGCATTCTGACCAAATTCGGTTAGAAATCTTGAGGTCAAACGGTCAAAAAAAATTATTATTACCGACCGAATTCGGTCGAAAATTTCTTTAATTTGACCTATACGAGACGGGTCATTTCCCCATTTTTATCTTTTCCCTCTATCTCTTCTATCCATCTCTCTTCTACCCAAATTTAGAGGCTCTTATCAGTGCAAGTGCCAATTTTTCTAGGTGCGGATATCTAGTTTCTGCTTCTCCTAAGGTCCGACTTATATAATAAACGGGAAATTGCATACCTTGCTCTTCCCGAACTAGGACACCACTTACTGCGATTTCTGATACTGCCAAGTACAAGCAAAGTTTTTCGTCTGTTTTCGGAGTGTGAAGTAGTAGTGGGCTTGATAGATATTGTTTTAGTTCCTCTAATGCCTATTGGCATTCCGGGGTCCAAGCGAAATCGTTCTTATTTTTGAGTAGAGAGAAAAATTTGTGACTTCGATCTGATGATCTCGAAATGAATCGGCCTAAGGCTGCAATCCGTCCCGTTAGCCTTTGTACAGCTTTCACGCCGTCCACTATGGTGATGTCTTCGATGACCTTAATTTTATTGGAATTAATCTCGATCCCTCGATTTGACACCATGATGCCAAGGAACTTGCCCGATCCGACCCTGAAAGCATATTTTTCGGGGTTGAGTTTCATGTTGTATTTTCTCAAAATCTCGAACGTTTTTGCAAATGAGTCAAATGGTCCTCTGCGCGTAGGGACTTAACTATCATATCATCAATATAAAATTCCATTGATTTACCTATTTGTTCTTCGAACATTTTATTTACTAGGCGTTGGTAAGTAGCCCCTATATTTTTTAGCCCGAAGGGTATCACATTATAACAATATGTTCCATATTTGGTGACAAATGAAGTATTTTCGTGGTCCTCCGGGTTCATCTGAATTTGATTATACCCGGAATAGGCATCGAGAAAAGTGAGGATCTCGTGGCCGGTCGTGGCATCAATCATACGATCGATGTTGGGCAGCAGAAAAGAATCTTTGGGGCATGCTTTGTTCTAATCCTTATAGTCCACACACATTCTAAGTTTGTTCCCTTTTTTAGGTACTACAACTACATTGGCTAACCATTCGGGATATTTCACCTCCCGAATGGACCCTATCTTGAGAAGTTTGGTTACCTCGTCCTTTATGAATGCGTGCTTTACCTCAGACTGGGGTCTTCTCTTTTGCTTCACCGGTCTGAACCTAGGGTCCAAGCTTAGCCGATGATTCGTTATGTCCGGTGGGATCCCTGTTATATCTAGATGGGACCAGGCAAAGCAATCAATGTTATCGATAAGAAATTGAATACGTTTCTTAATGAGTTTGGGGCTCAACCATGTTCCCAGGTATACCTTCCGTTCGGGCTAGTGCTCAATTAGTGTGACTTGCTCCAGTTCCTCAATCATTGATTTGGTGGCGTCGGAGTCATCGGGAATCATGAAGGATTGAGGGACCCTCTGATCATCATCTTCTTCGATCTTCTGGTTATCTTGTTGGGTCAAAGCTGATGTCTGTGATTGCTATTTGGTATCTCGTTCCCCTTTGGAGCCCGATCCCTTTATTGGCGAAGGCGAGGATATTGGTTTCGCTTCCTCGACGGCGAACATTTCTCTTGCGGCTGGTTGTTCTCCATACATTTTGTGCCTAACATTTCACTTGCTAGGCAAACCAACGTTAGAATAACATTATCTATTTTTAAAATAATTTTTAAATTTAATAATAACAAGGAAGCAAATGCGGAAGCAATTTTGAAATAATCCATAATAATAACGATATCTAAATACCATCCCATAATTGGTGTCACAAGTGCACGAGTTTCTAGAATAAATACAAATAAAGGTCTGAATAAAGTAAGGTTGTCTGGAAATAAACACACAGCTAAAGTGAAATAGACGGGGACTTCAGAACTGCGGACGCCATGCAGTTATACCTCAAGTCTCCTCCGAGTAGCTGAAATTCGAGCAAGTCTATGGTACGCCGCTAGGACCAACTCCAAAATCTACACAAGAAATGCAGAGTGTAGTATCAGTATAACCGATCCCACGTACTGGTAAGTGCTGAGCCTAACCTCGACGAAGTAGTGACGAGGCTAAGGCGGTTCACTTACAATAACCTGTACGCAATATTAGTAACAACAACAATAATAGGAATAAATTAAGTAATTCATTTATAATAATTGAAGGCAACTCAGCAGTTATAACCAATTATCATTTCCATTATTTCTGTTGCAGCGTGCAACCCGCTCTCACAATATATCCACATTCAGTTCTGTTGCGGCGTGCAACCCGCTCCTCCAACATATTCATTTTAATCAAGTCTGTTGCGGCGTACAACCCGATCCTCCAATATTAAATTTTTAACAAGTCTGTTGCGGAGTGCAACCTGATCCTCCAATATTGACTTTTAATAAGTCTGTTGCGGCGTGCAGCCCGATCCTCCAATATTAACTTTTAATAAGTCTGTTGCGGCGTGCAACCCGATCCTCCAATATATTCATTATAATCAATCATGTTGCGGCGTGCAACCCGCTCCTCCAACATTTTCATTTACCAATTCTTATAGAAGAAATTTTTCCAATAAATGTAGCAATTAATATAAAATTACGAAACAACAAGCATACAATAATTATGGTTTAATTATGAAGCAAACAATGACAAATAGCAAATTATTATGGAAATCAGGGAGCAAATAGGCATTTTAATATTTATTATGCTAAATGTCAAATAACAATTAAGGCAC